>NW_028270171.1:63920985-64170985 GCF_037043375.1 Chiloscyllium plagiosum
TCAAACGGCCAGTATCGTGTGCGTGAGCCTGCGCTTTCAGATGGCCAGAACTGAGGAAGTGCACTATTCCTGGAGTTTCTGTCTGACACTTTAGTGTGAAAGGAGTCAGTCAAAATGAGAGGATCAGCACTGTGGTTATTGCAGATCGATAATGAGGGCACTCCTGAAGGAGGACTGCAATTTCACTCGTGAGGCGGTGTCTCGCCGTTAGAGTTGCAGCCTGGAGGAATGCCTCATCATCAGAATGTCAGGCTGTGGCAGTGTCTCACGATCAAAGATCGGCCTGAGACAACGCAGCACCGCCAGAGGGTCAGCGTGAGGCAGTGCCACACGGTCAGATGGTCAGCATGAGGCAGTGCCTCTTTGTCAGACGGTGGGTCTGAGAGTGCCTCAATGTCAGATGAAGTGCCTCAGTGTCAAAGGGGCAGTGTAGCATTAAACGGGAACATTGGTGCAGTGTAGCACTGAATGGGAGACTTGGGCAACGCAGCACTAAATGGGAGAATGTGGGCGGTGTAGCTCTGAACGGGAGAATTGGGGAACTGTCACTCGAAATGGGAAAACACAGCGAGCACAAAATCAAAATGGAGAAATGGGGCAGAGAATGTTAAATAAGAGAACTGGACTGGAGCACCAGTAAATGTAAAAATTGCACAGGACAATATTGAGTAGAGAAACTCTCCCAGATATCAGGAAATGGGGGAAATGGTATTGTACAACACTGAACTGGAGAATTAGTACAGGGCATCAGTTAATGACCGAAATGGTGCAAGACACTAATATCTTCGAGACTTGCAACAAATTGATGAACAGAGGCACCGAATCAGGAAATCGGATAAATGCTCAGGGTTAGTGATGGAGATTAACTAAAGGAAAAAACGGACCGTCTAGATTCAATTTTTATAAGTTTAACATCACACAACACCAGGTTATAGACCAACAGGTTTAATTGGAAGCACACTAGTTTTCAGAGCGACGGTCCTTCATCAGGTGATTATATTAGATTACTTTACAGTGTGGAAACAGGCCCTTCGGCCCAACAAGTCCACACCGACCCGCCGAAGCGTAACCCACCCCTACCCCTACATTTACCCCTTACCTAACACTACGGACAATTTAGCATGGCCAATTCACCTGACCTGCACATCTTTGTACTGTGGGAGGAAACCGGAGGACTCGGAGGAAACCCACGCAGACACGGGGAGAACTCCACACAGACAATCGCCTGAGGCGGGAATTGAACCCAGGTCTCTGGCGCTGCGAGGCAGCAGTGCTAACCACCGTGCCGCCCACGGAGAGCTCGATCGTAACACAGAATTTAAAGCAAATATTTGCATTATGATGTAACTGAGATTATACATTGAAGAATTGATGGTCTGTTTAGCCTTTCATCTGTTGGAATACAGTGATAATTTCAATTCTTTAATGTGTAAATCACAAAACCGTTTTGATTAAAGTTGCATTCTCGGGTTAGCTGTTAACAATGGTGATTGCTAGAAAATATGCCAGACAATATGCTATCAACATATTGTCTAGCTATTACCATTGTTAAGAGCGAACCCTAGAATGCAACTTTAAAAAATCGGGTTTTGTGATTTACACATGAAAGAAGTGAAACTGTCACTGTATTCTAACAGATGAAAGGCTTAACAGACAGTCAATTCTTCAATGTCTAATTTCAGTTGCATCACACTGCAAATTTTTGCTATAAATTCTGTGTTACGATCGAGCCCTCCACAATCACCTAATGAAGGAGCGTCGCTCCGAAAGCTAGTGTGTTTCCAATTAAACCTGTTGAACTATAACCTGGTCTTGTGTGATTTTTAACTTTGTATACCCCAGTCCAACATTGGCATCTCCAAATCACAATTTTAATAAAGCTGTTATTGATGTATTATGATACAGTACTGTACAAATGGGAGAGTTGGTGTAGTTCACCACTGAAGGGGTAATTTGTGCAGGAGTGGAAACTTGGAATTTGATGCAGGAAACGCCAAAAATAGACATTCCTGGAAGGGGACCACTAAATGAGAGAATTGTCGCAGGGAAATTCTAAATGGAAGAGCCGGTGCACAGTGGAACTAAATTAGCGAAAAGGGGGCATGGTACCAGTGAAGGGTAGTATTAGAGTAGGACACACCTAAATAGGAAATACGAGCTAGGACATCAGTGTATGGGAGAATGAATGTCAGGCTGTCAGCAAGAGGAAAAATTGGTCGGTGTCAGTAAATGGGATATTTGCACGGTGCCATTCCATTAGAAAAATGTTATGAATTGCGAATTCATTACAGAATTGGTGCAGAACGCGTCTATGTGGGAGAACAGTGGGAGGGAAACGGTGAAAAGAAGCAATGTTGCAAGCATCAATAAATTAGAGATTCGAGTCCGTCCACCACGAAATGAAAATAAAAAACACTTTTAGCAGGGCAGCCATATGTGGAAAAAATGCATCAGGAAACAACTCAATGGTACAAATGATGGAGGACGTCAGTAATATGAGAATTGGTGCCAGTCACTAAATTAGAGAATTGGTGCAGGAAGTGGGAGAAATGGTGCTGGATCACACTCAATGCAGCTGGAGGTGCAGTTGCTGACTGAAAGAGGGTTTCTGCAGGATTCTAAAATGGGACAATGGTGCACGGAAGTGAAGCTGCAATTGGGAAAATTGTTGTACGAACCACGGGAATGAAAAAAAACTGTGCAGTGGAAGGTTTACAGCGAATTGGAGTATGGTACCACTAACTCAGCGAGTCACAGTACGGCATCCCTCGCTAGGAGAATTTCGTTTGATTATCAACCTATATGAGAATTGTTTCGGGTAACATTGAATGGGAGAATTGGTGTGGGGTACTCACAACATAGAGCATGGGAACAGAGCATGTCTAATGGGAGAACACGGGCAGGGAATGAGTAGGTCAGAGGTATGTTATAAAGAGCAGGAAAGTGAAGATTCGATTCTGGCAACACAAAATGAATAGAATTTGACATGGCACGATTATGTGGAAGATGTATGCAAGGAAGCAACCAAATGGGAGAGTTGGGACAAGACAATAGTCAATGGGACAGTTTGTGCAGTTCATCATGCAAGTCAGGATTTGTGCAGGTTTGCCAATTTGGAGATTTTATGCAGAAAAAAAAACAAAATTGGAAAACTCTGGCAGTGGACCACCACATGGGAGAATCATTGCAGAGAAATAGTTAATGGAAGAAATGGAGCAGAGTGGAACTAAATCAGAAAATATGTGAAATGCACCTTTAAATGCGAAATTGAGCGTAGGGCACCCTTAAGTGGGATATCTGGACGAAGACAACAGGAAATCAGATTATTTGTATCGGGATATGAGGAAATGGGAGAAATATTATTCTGTGCAGAGACAAACAGGGGCATTTTTTACGCTCTGTGACCTTTCTCATATGGCTGACTCTGCACTGAGTTAAATTTACAGAAGCATGTTTTAGCTTGTTTCATATTATTGAATTTCCTGCGAAGTCGCACAGATCGTTTAAGTAATCTAAACCTACGAAAATTAATGGGAACATCCATTGTGATTACACTCGAGTTTACCTCGATTTATGGACGAAAAGCAGGGAGCTAAAGTTGAAATTTATCAGATTAACAGTGATCGTACTGAATGCTAGTGCAGATATCTGGTGAATGTCAGCTTCATGGGGGCAGATGTATTTCCTTTGTGGCTGTTACTTCAAAAAGTAGGGGCCATTGATGTGAAACAGTGATGGTGATTATCTTTGCTGGTTATTCAACTTGTGAACATGAACGTTGTTGTTCATATTCATGTTAATAACACTGCTTTGCAGCCTGGATACATGCCGTAATGTCCTGGCCAGTGGTGCAATGGGTAATGCAACTGTCTACGGGTCAGGAGTTTGTAGGTTGGAATCCTGTTTGGCTCGACAGCAAGGCCTTTCGGCTTTACCAAACTGATGACGAGTTGCTGTGAGGCTAAGATGTAGATTTAATTCCTGATATGCAAGTGCAGGAATCCCTTTCATAAATTCCCTGAGTATACTATGGTCACCACAGAAGTGGAAGCTGAAATAGTTTGTTCTTACTACTTTATATTTACCAAACCCAGCTGCTCAACTGCTGCAGCTCCAGGGAATGGCAAGGAAACCAAACAAATACCCAATCTCAAGTTTCAAAATCCTCAGAAACTCCTTTGGAAACGGAACTGGTGGAGAACAAAGGCTGAAATGACCGACAGAGAAGGGAATATCCAGGCATCTTCCCCTTATGTCAGAATCCGACACATTGACACTCATGTTCTCGGGTGATTAATTGAACCGAGGCTTCGAAAGGAACCCTGCCACTGATGCCATCACCACTTTGTACCGTGGTCAGTTTCATTGGCAAAGAAAACACATTTGTCCACATGAAGCTTTCTTTCACCCTATGTCTGCCCAGATATTGAATTTGATTACGGCCGATCTGATAAATTCCACATCGTCTCTCCTGTTGTTCCTCCATTATTCGAGGGAAACGCAAGTCGAATCACGACATCATATATCTCCTTTAATGTTCGGTCTTTTAGATTACTTTAATGACCTGAACAAGCTTGCAGGAAATTGAATAGTCTGAAAAAAAAGATTTTAAAAACCCTTCCAGAAAGGACCGACTGTTGAGTCAGACATACAAGAAATGTCAGAGAGCGAAATCATTAAATCATTTTTCTCACTGTATACGTGCTCAATCTTTGCGAAATGTTTATTTACAATTGAGACAATTCCCTGGGGCAGATCCTCTCTCAATGCACAATCATGTGTGCTGCCAGGAACTATTTCAATTCTGATTAAAATCGTTCAGTATCTTACCCCTCCCCCCCCAACCCAGTGCACCCTGCGCCATGTCAATTCAAGCATCTTCAGGTGATCTTAGACCTCCCAGCCCGATGTCCCAATGCTCCCTTCTCCAAGTGAACAGTAGTTGCTCCAGCTGAGGTTGGAGCTTCCACCCTCAGCGTTTTATCGGCCCTATATTTTCATAGAAGAACTGTGTTCTCATGGATTTCATCACCGGACAACAGAGTAGAAACAAGCATTCACTCCACTCCCCATTTCCCATTAGATTATCGCCTCTGCGCCACTCATTTTCTCTGATTCCAGACCTGGGAACCGGTGTGATGTGAGTGTGAACAATATTTACTTCCTTGTCTCGTGGAACTGATAAAATAACGATGTGAAACTTCGGTGTTACTGAAAACTACATTTCGACCATACCGTGAATTATCGCCTGTACATTTCATCTTTTGTAGGAACCTATCGGATTCAGTCTTCAACATCCTCAATGATCGAATATCCACAGTCTCTGGGGATATTGAAGAAAAGGTTTCAACTCAATCTCAGTATCCACACCTCAGTCCAGTATGTGAAAAGATTTCCTGTTGTTCATGCGGTGCTGTTCCTCACCTACCTTTGCCATTGCGTTTTTTGCTTTTTATATCGTGTTTTTTTTTCACATGGTCATATAGTGGTTCGTACTCTGCGTTATGACTGCAGCAAACTCCGCTCATTTCTGAGTAATGGCATGGCACATTTGTTCCATGTTATGCGACGTAACCTGTGTGAAACAAACACCGAAATGAATCAATCCATTTTTAACGGGAAAATCATCTCCAAGGTGATAATTTTATTCCTTCAGTCTGCTCTCTGACGTCATTGCGCACATTTATCAGGATTCCAATTCACCCAATATTGGAGACTTCTCTCTCTTTCACAAACACTATCCCCCCTTTCTGTCAGTCCTACCATGTCACTGATGCATTCCACCGTCTAACACTCACTTTCACGTTGACACCATTAAGTCACTGTTGCTCGGTGAACGTGCCCCAATATCACCATCAGGACCTACAAACCACTTAATGCACTCAGATAAGGTGGTTGCATGATCAATCCTCACGTATAGTGATTTATTTGAATGGACCAGAGAGTATTGGAACATCAGGCTCACGAAAAAGGCTCTGACCCGAATCGAAGTAAAGAGACTTTATTGTAAAAGACGAATTTTGGTGGTTTCTGCACATTTGTTTCATATCATCATTCAGTTGTCGCGAGGATATTGACTACAATTCTGCAATTCACATGATAGAAGCGATATGACAGCTATCAAAACAGTGCAGAAGTGATTTGTCAAGATATTGTCTGGATTGAAGAAGCGCAGCTATTGAAGTGTTTCGACAGACTGGGATTATTTTCCTGAGAGCAGGGGAGATTGACAGGAGACATAATTGATATGCAGAAAATAATGAGGGGTATGGATTAAGCACATTGAGCGAAACTTTTCCCTATGATGGAGTTGTCAATCACCAGTGAACCGGAGATTTAAAGTAAGATGCAAGAACGTTTGAGTAGATGTATATAAAACTTAATCAGACAGCGAGTGTTTGGAATCTGGAACTCCTGTCTCCAAGCGTCAGAGCGGCAGAAACCCTAATAACCTTCTGAGGTGTTCACTTGTGAATTTGTAATGCTGATGGCACACAAGGCCGAAGGATGGAAAACGGAACGAGGAGAGTCAACCAGTTATTTTTAACAAGGTTACGAACAAGGATCTGGGAGCTTGGCTAGCTCTGACCTCCTCCTTCGTGTGATATTTACTATCCTCACCTGTCACGTGGGTGTCCAGAGTTCATTTCCTTGCTGCCACGGCCCGGACTGTTTTGGGATTTCAAGGTTTGTGTAAAGATTTGTAATTCTAGTGCAGGGTGCAGTTGTGAATAAATTTGGCGGTTTTGGGAAGTTGGTTTGCAGCCGTTTCCTCCCCTTTCTCGGCGACAGCTTCAGGGGTGCTGAGACTCCTGTGAAGCGTGACTGTCCTGTGGCATTTGGAATTGATTTGCGTTCGTTTGCACTGCTTTCGTTTGTTGGTTCTGTTATTTCGTTGCAGGTCCCAGTATTTTGGGTTTAGCTCAATGTGCTTGTTGATGGAGTTCATGGATGAGTGTTGTCCTTCTAGAAATTCTCTGACCGCCCTCTATTTGGTTTCTCCTATTATTTATGTGTTGACCCAGTCCAAATTGTTTTTCCAGTCGACTGTGTGTATTGCGACGAGGGGCAGCTAACCTTTGTTTTCACTGGCTACTCCAGAAATGCTTTGCCAGCAATAGATATTCCCGCAGAATCCTTACAGAGAAACAACGTTCGGAGGACATGCTATGACCCCATATCCTAAGCACTCTACCTTATATATGAAGAGAATATCTCAGAACTGACAGCCACACTCCTCTCACCATTCGGATTTATGAGAGAACATAAATCGAAAGCCAGGTTCAGCCAACAACTCACCAGAACAAATGACCAAAACCCAGCATGTGCTGAACACATGTGGAGAAACAATACTCCACGCAACGACTGCAGAAAACATTGTAAAGGACCAAGAGGAAGGCAAATCGAGACCCACATTCATGAAGAACAGCTAACTCCAAACACCACCGCGAGGTGTCCCCAGCAGGTGTTCTCAGGGCACTCAGATTCTCTGATTCCGTCGCTGGGAACTCACATTATACGGCAGTCTGTCGCAGTGGAGACTTTGTTGCTGGAAAAGGACAGCATGTAAGGCAGCATCCAAGAAGCAGGAGAATCGACGTTTTGGGTATGAATACTTCATCAGGCTTATGCCCAAAACGTCGACTTTCCTGCTCTTCGGATGCTGCTTGACCAGCTATTCTTTCCAGTACCACACTCTCGACTCTGATCTCCAGCACATGTCATCCTCACTTTCACTTCCGTCTGCAGCAGTGGTTAGTTCTCTCTTTGAGGGAACTGTTAATGTCACCAGTGTAACATTTGATTGCAGATTGAGAAACACAACCAGGTCCCTCGCAGAAAAGAGCATTTCTGTTGTGTTTCCGGTGCTATGCCTAGCACGGCCTCTGGCAGTGTACTTATATGGAGTTTCCTAGCGTTTCGATATGTGCTTCTGTGATCGTACATTTGTCAGTACTCTGAGACATGGCTGCAGTCATCTGTGTTTGTAACCCAGTATCGATTGCTGCTGTTTTGCGTTGCTCTTCATATGTGCATTAGTAACACAGTGATGGATCAATTGATATTGTAAACAGCCAGAGAGTTGTGGGAAACGTCGAGGTTTTACTGACATTTGTACAATATTTAGACGTTATCTAGATGCAGGAGTTAAGATCATTGAATTCTTTCGTGGAGTGACGAGAAACAGTGAGAGAAATAAGTCACCAGAGCGTGTAGTTTACAAGTTCACTCACAAGAACCACAATGCGAAATAAAACGTCCAAAAATTGAGGAAGACAGACAAAGGATGGTAGTAATCATGGATCTCCTTACTTCCACTCCCCAGCTCCCACAATTCTAACTCCCGACTCCATTGTAAACAAATTATACTGAACCATACACATCAACGTTGGCCAATAGAACGGCACAAGTCTTTTCTTGTCTTCGTTTTATAGTTTTTTTTCGGGAAAACATCATTCATTGCAACCTTTCGCAAACGAGGTCATTGGGTTTTGTCCGAAAACAAATTACACAAAACTTTGTTTGCGTCAGGCCCAAGAACTCCAAGATTCCTCTGTGCTTCAAGTTTTTTTTTCTATTTTTCTCTATTTTAATGGTGCTCTCCCTTTTGACTCTTCCAACCTGACTCTCCCAACATGAAACTTCATCTGCAAAGTGTTTCCCCCACTCACTCAAACTATTTATACTCCTTTGCAGATTCCCACGTCCTCACCATAACATGCTCTCCCTTTATTGTCTATCGTCAGCAAACTTGGACACATTTCACAATGCCACTTGCTCCTTGCTATAAACAAAGAGATGAGTAATTGAAGCCGTAAATATACCCAGTATTGACAGACCTCTCTGTTGAAAGTAAGTACACATATTTGCTCTCCTGAGAATGTGACAACAGCCTCCTTATCTGTGTCTTAATTGGGTAAACACTTCTCCTTTTTTAGGACCTCCAGTCCTATACTATCCCGGATAGCAATCAGAGCAGAACAAACGCTAAATGTAAGGCATAATCTCACTGGCGTCTCCAGTGTCAGTTCTAAGTATTTGTAGCAGTTTCTTTTTAACTTCTGGTTGAACAATCTGCCCGGATTGGCACATTAGATTTGAAAACGACACATCTGCTTCAAATTTTCTTCAGTGCCTGGGACACAGATAATGATATTAAGGCGCTTTAAAATACTATGACATCTTCATTTCTCGATCCATTACATTATTACTCATCTCTCTGGTCATAAAAATGCATCTTCCCAAGCATTCTACCTCTCATCAATATGTGTCGTTCAATCCAATTTCCTATCAGCCTCATCCATTCTAGTAACTTACAGGGGGACCCCAAATCTTGGAGTCATTGCGCAGACAGAACAAACCGAATAGTGTACTCGCGTTTCTCTTCGAAGCACCAATTTAAATATTAAGCAGCATCTCAGGGTAATAATTGTGGCTGAGTGGGTAAGGCGATGTATTAGATATCTATTAGGGGTTTCCCGCGCAGATTTCAATCACAACTACGATTCCTTAACTGGTGATTTTAAATGACTTTCAGGTGGATACGTAATCCCTCAAACTACAGGAAACACGTCTCAATAACCCTACATTTTGTCAGGTCTGCTCATTTGTTGACATGCAGGAAACTTGGGTTGTGAACCGGAAACGGACCTGACTCAAAACGTTCGCTCTGTTCCTCCAACCACAGATAATGCCAGACTTCTGTAGTTTATTTGGAATTCGCAAAGTTTATTCGACACAAATGCTGTTTTCAATTAAATGTCCTCAATCCCAGTCTTCTGGGGAGTTGAACTGGTCAGAGGCAAATGTTCCTCTTGATCATCAACTCTCCCATCCCCATTGTTCCTTCCAACATCGTTTGAAACTTCCCCAGGATATCTCCCATTAACTTTATTTGCTTCAAATAGACCGTTCGCAGAGACGGGAATTTCTCCACAAAAGACGATTTCCTCATCTCTTGACCTGGTGCAAAGCAGGGGATTGTGAAAATGTTGCGAAGTGCACATGGAAAAATCATCAAGAGGCAAAAAGAAATTCCATTCTCCAGCTTTGTGAATCTTTAGACATTCCTTGGGTAGCGGATTCAGAGTAGAATGAAGGGTGAACTGTCCGACTGAGCAGAGACAGTCCCGACCCCTTCCCATGCTTTAAGAGGCCGATACATTGACTCTGGTATTTTCTGGATAAGAACTAATCTGAAACATTGAATGGACTCCCGTGTTTGCACGTCAGAAATTCAAAAGTCATCTCAGTTCCGGAACAAAGAGAAAATATGGGAACAGAAAAGGCATTGAAATTTTCGAAGAAAGAAGATCCCAGTTGGAGGACAGCTGGTTCCCAGTGACATGGAGGTGCCTTCAGAGTGTGGGATCAGACTGTTCTCTAGTTTCCAAAATTAATGTTCCAGACTTTAGAATGGAAAAGCAAAACCGATAGATGGCAATTGTTATTCTGTGAAGGCCATGCAAAAGCTTGGATCCACTAACCGCCTGCTTTATGAGATGCTACAAGAAGCTTATTCCCCAGTCTCTGTGGTGCAATGGGTTAGCGCGTTCAGCAGTTAATCGAGAGGGTGTTCGGTTGCACCCACTCATGGATGGAATGGTCGCTGTACTTACTCCATCTGTTTCCTTTGTTGCATAGTTTTGTGTTTTTAATGTGGTCAGGGATATGTTCCCCAAACGGACACCTTACCCAGTGAGGAACCATAAAAGCGTTTCTATATTTTTTTGTGGCTACCAAGGAGCTGTGGATGCCTTGAATCAGAAACAAAAGCTGAAACTGCTGCAGAAACTCAGCCGGTTTGCAGTAACTGTGGGAGAAAACAGAGTTCTAACAAACCTTGGAAGAAGTTCTGAATTGTTGTCTCAGTTTCTCATTCCGCAGATGTTGCCAGACGTGTTTGGTTTCTCTGATATATCTGCTTCTGATTTTAACTTAATATCCATTCCAACTATCGGGATGGATCACACAGACCATAGCTTCCCCGACATTTAACACTGTCGAAGCTGTACTGATTGAATGGAAACAAACCTAACAATGGTTCACTGTCCCTCAGCTCCACAGGGAGAGAGAACTGGCAAATCAGTTCAGCCGTGTGCTGCTGCAGTTGCTGCCAAGTAGGTAAGGTGATGAGTTTTAATACAATAAGGTTTTCTCGTGCAGTTTCACATCTTGCTGACTGTAATTGACAGCCGCGACTAAACTGGAAGAGAGTGTGTTCTTTGCTTTCATGTTTGAGATTCGAAACACTGACTCGGTAAAAACGCACATAACCCAGATTGGGAATGTTGGGAATCTGGAACCATTGCTTTTCAAGGTTGAACAAGCAGAATCTTTCAGAAGACGTGAGACCCATTTACTTGTACACTTCCATTACTGACTTCATTTGCACCTCTGCGCCAAGTGCTGCAAAACGAGATAAGAACAGTGAGGAGATGACGTGGAACTGGAGCTGTCCTGGTGGGCCAAAGCACATTTTCTGTGCTAGTGATCACCATGACCATTTGTGGGGACCTCAGTTTGTGAAGTAACAGGAAATTTTTTGCAAAATGTTCCGGAGTGTTGAAGGGTTTGAACAACTCTCTCCTGATCTGTCTGTCAGTCACGGCATCCATTGGGAAATTTCCATTGGAAATAACTGGTATGGTGCACATTCCTGGAATCAGATCACAGGATAATCAAGAAGATAACATCGTTGTGTCACATTTTCCAGCCGTGTGCAAGCCCTTGTGTCTTACATTTCCTGGTTATAGAACATAGATAGAACATAGAACAATACAGCACAGAACAGGGCCTTCGGCCCACGATGTTGTGCCGAAAATTTGACCTAGCTTAAGCACCCATCCATGTACCTATCCAATTGCCGCTTAAAGGTCACCAAAGATTCTGACTCTACCACTCCCACAGGTAGCGCATTCCATGCCCCCACCACTCTCTCTGTAAAGAACCCACCCCTGACATCTCCCCTATACCTTCCACCTTTCACCTTAAATTTATGTCCCCTTGTAACACTCTGTTGTACCCGGGGAAAAGATTTCTGACTGTCTACTCTATCTATTCCTCTGATCATCTTATAACCCTCTATCAAGTCACCCCTCATCCTTCACCATTCCAACGAGAAAAGGCCTAGCACTCTAACCTATCCTCGCACGACTTATTCTCCGTTCCAGGCAACATCCTGGTAAATCTTCTCTGCACCCTCTCCAAAGCTTCCATGTCTTTCCTAAAGTGAGGCGACCAGAACTGCACACAGTACTCCAAATGTGGCCTAACCAAAGTCCTGTACAGTTGCAACATCACTTCACGACTCTTGAATTCAATCCCGCTGCTAATGAACGCTAATACACCATAGGACTTCTTACAAGCTCTATCCACCTGAGTGGCAACTTTCAAAGATCTATGAACATACACCCCAAGATCCCTCTGTTCCTCCACATCACTAAGAACCCTACCGTTAACCCTGTATTCCGCATTCTTCTTTGTCTTTCCAAAATGGACAACCTCACACTTGGCAGGGTTGAACTCCATCTGCCACTCCTCAGGCCAGCTCTGTATCATATCTTAGTCCCAAACTTAGTTATGCTTTCGAGATAATGATTGCCTGCATTATCTGTCTCTGTTTGTATCAAGCAGCTCATTGAGCACGGAGTTGGATGTTATGAGGAAGTTGGAAGTGTGGCAGGGACAAAAACAGGAAGAGACGAGACTTGAAAGTGCTTCGAATTTGCGTGTGTCGGTTGTTTTTACTGGTAAATGTCTGCTAAACGGTATCCTGTCAGATCCCAGGAGTCGCAGGGAGTGTTTGGGTGGAATTTGGAAATTTAAAGTTACACACGAGCAGTGCATTGGACTATTTCAACTCACTTTCCATTTCATACCCAAGCTCCCAGCAACGGTTCACATTTTCTGTGGAATTGGCTAGTGTTGTACGTGAAGTTTTCTTTTCCAGAGAAACTTGCAGACTTGAAAAACATAACGCTGAGGTTTCAGTCTCTGTCTGGAATGTGCTGGTGTGTCTGCCTGTGTGAGTGAACATGAGAATAAGTTCCTCAAAGGGGTTACAACGCAGTCTGACCATGTCAATTTTCAGTCCCATTGTTGTGTCATGTAAGATCACAGAAAGAATATCATTGATATTTACCCTGGAAACATCAAAACACGTAAAATGCTACAAACTGGGACTGGAATATATGGACCCCTGATGACTTGCGCTGCACGGTGGACGAATGATACTTTTCACCCACGCTTTTAAATTTCGAAGACAGAGAGAAACTGATCTGACGATAAACCCTTTTTAAAAAAATCTGACATGACCTTTTGTACTGTCCAGTCTACTACCAACCCTGATGTCATATTAAAACTCACTGACCATGCTTTCTGTATTTTAATCTAAATCATTTGTATGAATGTAAAACGGAAGTGGGCTCAGCATTTATCCTTGTGGAACGCAGCTGGTCAAAGTCTTCCAGTCTGAGAACAACCCTCCACTACCGTTTCCATCCAACTACCATTTAATTAATTTTATATCTTATCTGAAAGTTCACCTTGAATTCGATGTGATCTAACTTTAAAAATTAATCGACCATGTGGAACATTTTAAAAGGATGTATTAAATCAAACTGAACAATGCCGACAACTCAGTCCTCATCAATATTATTGGTTACGTCCTCAAAACAACCAACCATGTTTGTGAGACACAAATTGCATCGCACAAAACCATAGGGATTATCCCTATTCATTACTCTTCTCTCAAAATGCTTATAAATCCTATCATTCAGAATTGCTTCCAAAACCTTTGCCACGAGCTTAGCCAGCCTCACAGGTCTATGGTTTTCAGTTTTCTCCATTCATCCCTTCCTCAACAAAACCGCCCCCAAATTATTCGACACAGGACTCGCAGTAATAGATGATGCAAATATTTTAACTAGGTCCCAACAGTTTATTTTCCTGATTTCCCACAAAGCCCTGGTTGCACGAGATCAGATCCCAGAGAAATATCCAACTTTATATCTTCCAAGTCCTCCAGAACTTCCTCTTTTCAATGTGAACTACTTTTAAAACATCAATGTTTGTCGCAGCCATTTTGCTCTCCATGGCATAAACTAATGCGAAATGAACTTTTAATATCTCTCCCATCTGCTGACGTCCAAGACAAATGTGAGATCTTACATCTTTCAGGGATCCTATTTGGTCTCCAGCTCTGAATGTAATTATAAAATCTCTTTCGATCATCCTTAACTTTGTGCGCTAAAGCGATCTAATATGTTCACATTGTCTTCATGATTTCCTTTGAAGAACGCTCCCCCACGCCTTATATTGTTCAAGGGATTGACTTGAGAGCGCATGTTTGCATGGAAACTGTGATTGTTTTAAAAAAATAAGTTCTGAGACGACAAGTCCTTCATCCCTGAGATCAACGTTGTTCTAATAGAATCCCGACAATGTGGGAACAGGCAATTCAGCCGAAGAAGAACACATGAAACATGCGAAGATCATTTTACTCAAGCTCACACGTCTACCCGATTCCTGTAACTCTGCATTTCCCATAGCCAAATGACGTCATATCTTTCCTATGTTGAGGAAACCCAGGCAGGCACGGAAAGAATGTTCATGTGCAGATAGTCGCCCGAAGATGAACTTGAACCAGTGTCGCTGAGGCTGGAAGACAGCAGTGCTCACCACTGAGTCAGCCACTGTAAACCTCCTATCCACCACTCATAATATATCTTCTCTTAGACACGGGTCCAAAAGCTACTCCCGATTAGCCAAATGCTTCTGACGAGAGCCTCTTATCGTGTCTGCTGCAAACCTCTGTGGTTGGTTTTTACCTCGCGTGAATGAATGCTGACATTGCATTTACCGTCCTAACAATCAACAGAACCTGCATGCTTAACATAAGAGAAAACTCAACTAAATCTCTCAAGTGCCTTTAAACTATAGATCTCTGAAGCCTTTCCCCGTCACAAAATGGTCGAGGCCTCTAATCATTCCATCACTTTATGACCTCACTCTTTTTCACATAGTGTTCTATCTGCAATATTTTTAATCCAAGCACTCAACCCGTCCACGTCATTCCGCAGCCTGTCTGCCTGCTCAATACGATCTCTCCTTCCACCTGTCATTGTGTATTCTGCAAACGGACCAGCAATTCTGGAAAAACTCCCCTTCACCCAACTGTCTGCCTTCTGCCTGTCAACCAAATCTCAAGCCATGCCAGTACTTTGCCCCTAATACCAGAGACTCTTATTTCGCAGCTTCCGATACTGCACCTTGACAAATGCCTACTGGAAATTCAAGCTGATCACATTCACAGAATAGACGTTTTCTCCCTTGCTCATTATCGCCTCATAAAATTCTAATATATTTATCCTTGAGAACCTATTCTGATGCTTCAAGTACTACGTAATCCCATCCTTACGTTGACCTCTCATGCGTGATTAAATCCAAAATTGATGTGTTTGACATTTATCTGAAATACTAACACTTTGTTTTCAGTCCTGAATGTCATGAACAACAAAATCCATTCGCAGTTGAGATATGTGAACTTGCGCTGTCTCAGCAGGCTCGATGAGAGAGTGAATTCCTTCCCCCAGTGGATCTCTCTGCTCACTCAGCAGGGTCGATGAGTGAGCTAACAGTTTTTCTCAAATGAAGCAGGTAAATATGTTCTGCCCCGTGCAAACTCGCTGGTGTACTGAGAGTTGAGATAATAGCCTGAACGTAGTCCCACAATGAAAACCGTTGAAATGTCTCTCATTTTGTGAAAATATCGATGGAAGTTCAGTGCTGAAGATACTGGGAGCACATCCCACACATGAGATATTTGATAGGTGTCTCCTCAATTTGAAGACGTTCATGATAAAACGATCCCAAGAATCTTGTATAGTGATTTCCACAGTTTGAGCGTTTAAAAGGTCTTTTCTTTGTGAACACGTTGATGTCATGCCATGCCAAGGAACATTTGCAGCACTTCCCACTCTGGGCGTTGAAAAGACCTGTTAATAATGTTGATGGGACTTCACGTCGTTCGGATATTTGCAGCACGTTCTACAATTGTGGAATTGAAGATGTCTGTCCTTCGGGTGAGTACGTTTTAAAGGACTTTCATTCGTGTGAGCACATTTTCCATGCATTAACTGCACAGAGGTCTGATAATATTTTCCAAAGTCTGGACAGATAAAGGGTTTATCAGTAGTATGAGCATTGTGTTGGATAATCCAATCAACGGACATTTTAAACCATTTGACGCAATCCAGCCATTGAGATGATTTATCCTCATTGTGATCGAGCAGGGGTCGCAGCAGGTCAGAGAATGAATGCATGCCTTCACACACAGAGAGCTTGTTCCTGATATAATTGCTTTCATGGGGTTCAAGCTCAGATGTAGAAATGAATCCTCAAATGTCTACAGTCTCACATAAATATGACCGCAGTTGTAGTTTGTGAGCTCTGACGATAGCAGAAGCCTTGTCCACAAACACAACAAGTGAACGATTCTCTCCTACTCTAACCGGAGCCTTTTCATTCCATGTTCTACCTTTGATCAAGTTTTATTTGGGATAAAATGCGTGATTTGACCAGATCATGGTGGAGTGATAGTTCTTTCTTTAAAGCTTCCCCTTCTAATATGTTCCGAAATTGATGTATATTTTTTAAAATCAAGAGAGTGAGAAAGAGTCTCTCATAGACTCTGGATTGTGCCTGAAGATAGGGATTGAAGTTAAGGGGTTTAGACACTAACAATTTGACTGGAATTCTGCCAGAATCTTTCATAAACACACCCTCCACTACTGAGAATGAGCAGGTTAGCAGGTGGATGTGAACACCATCAACTCCCTGTTCACTCGAGGTCAAACACTGTCCGGAGTTGTCTGACATCCTGTCCGTTGGAGCAGACATTTCCTCTAACTGAATAATGGAAGATGAGGCCTCTGTCTTCAATCCCCAACACAAATCCACGGCCTCGCCACTGAGAAGAGAGTGCGGTCTTGGAAAAGCACAGCAGGACCGCCAGCATCCGAGTAGCAGGGGAATCGACGTTTTAAGCAAGAGCCCATCATTTGAAATGAGGCTCGTGAGCCAAGGCGGTAGAGAGAAAAATAGGAGGAGGTCTGGTAGCTAAGAGTGCGATAGGCGGGTTGAAGTGGTGGTAATGGTGATCGGTCGGAGATCATGGTGGAGCAGATCGTCGAGAAGGAAGCTGGACAGATAGGAAAGATCATGAGATCGGTGCCAACTTGGAACATTAGAACTGGGATAAGATGGGAGGAAAATGAGAAATATATTGAAGTGCACATTGCTGCCGTGTGGTTGGAGTGTTCCTATGTGAAAGATGAGGCCTTCTTCCTCCTGGAGTCGGGTGGTAAATGTGTAGCAAATGTGGATGCCCAGGACCTGCATGTACTTGTCTGAGTGGGTGGGAGAATTGAAGTGTTCGGCCACAGGGCAGAGATGTCATTTGGTGTGAAGCGCTCTGCAATAAGGCACTCTGTCTCCCAAATGTAGGGAAGACTGCATTGGGAGCAACGGATAGAGTAAAGGTCATGTGTGGAAATGCAGGATATACTCTGATGGATGTGGAGGAATCCTTTGAGTCTTTGGACGGAGTTGAAGGCTGATGTGTGGGTGGAATTTGCAATTCTTGTGATGGAATGGGAAGATGCCTCGAGGGGAGGGTGGTTTGGTGGGTGACGTGGACCTGACAAGGGAGTCACGGAGGGAATGATCTTCACAGAAAGTGGCTCGAGGCGGGGAGAGAAATACATCTCTGCTGATTGCGTCCGTTTGAATATTGGGAAATGGCGGAGGATGATATGATGTCAACGGTATTTGGTGGGGTGGAAGGTGATGACCGGGGGATTCCGTCTTTTTCATAGATGGAGGGGTGGGTCTTGAGTGCGGAGTTGCTGGAAGTGGATGAGGTGCGCTGGAGCGCAAAATCGGCCACATTGGTGGAGAAATTGCCTCACCACTGACTCAATCTTCCCCTTGATAATTGTCAGAGTCTGAACCAGTTACGTCATGACTATGGAGACATACTTCACTTCATTAACATCATACGGCTCTTCGATATCTCTGCTCATCTGCAGCTCAAATTCTTTTCCATCCCTTTGGACTAAATTATTGTAATGCAATTCCATCCGTCCTGTCACATTCCCTCTCTACTCTGGTCAAACATCCTCTGCCTCTATTCATGCGCATACTTGATCTTTGTTCAATGTTTTATTGTAACTTATTTGAAAGAAGTTTTTACCACCGCCCATTTTCCCAACCATGTGCTGCTGCCATCGCAGCTTTATCTTTCCACACGGGCTCTCACATGGTGGCAAGGAAGGGGTTGTCGGTTGTTCACCCAATGTTGCAATCCTGAGGTTTTTGAACAACTCTGCTGCACGTAGGAGTATTCGCAACAGGGGTTCTTCACCGATCACTGCTCTGCTACTTATCAAAATTTTCGTCATTTTATTCAAATGTTTAAACTGTCTCCGCTCAATCTATTGTTGCAATGTCCTACAGCCCACTCAAGAACAATTAGAGATGGTCAATATTTGCCAACCCAGCCAGCGAAACACACCAAGATTTTATTTCTTTTTTTTAAAAAAAACTCTCTCAGATATCTACCTTCCCTCGAATTCCAACCTTTTGATCACTGTCGATTTTAACTGTTTCATGTCTGGCGCCCGAGATCTCACGTATCAAGGCCATAAAGCATGAAATCTCTTCACTCAGGAGATCGCAGAATGCCGATAGAAAAGGAGTAACTCACCAAGTGATGTAGAAAATCTGTGATACGAGTTGAAATCAATGGCAGTAAATTGTATCAATCCTGCATCATGCCTTTCATATATGGAAACTTCAAAGCTATTCCTCTGAAAGGAGTTTAAGCAAATTTTGATTGCAGTCGCATAACGAAATATTGGGAAGCTGACGAAGTGTTGTCAGAAACAAGTGATCAAGCAAGAAGGATTCAAGCAGAAGTTTACATCACAAAACTCTGGTTGCATCACAAACCTCGGGTCATGGAGTTTGTTCTACACGAAACCATCATTTTCTTGTCAGTATAAAAGCAACACACTCGCGCATGGATCCACAGCTCAGTGATTGGAGCTCTCGTCTTGTTTGCCAGTGGTTATGAGAAGTCCCACTGGGGCCTTGCTGCATTTTCTCACATATACTGCAGCAAATAGTCGAATGTGCTTTCTCACTGATATTCGGAATTATTTCTGATGAAAAAGCGTGAAGCCATTCTCTCCAGGGCTAATCTGTTTGAGTTTGGATTTCCACTTCTGTGTTTCCCCTTCGAGAAACATGAGGAAACAAGCAACTGATGCGAAGAATATGACACAGTAGAAGCCATAGAGCAATGGGGAAACAGTGGGGGAGGAAAAGTACAGGGAAGCGGCTTAATGCTCCTGTTCCTTACGTAGCGACAAAACAACTACGCGAATCCAAAGAAAACACGCAGGGGTTGGAAGAACACCGGAAGCCAGGCTGCCTCAGGAGGTATACGTTCAGCATGTATCAATACTTCATGGCTGGGCCTGTCCTCCCACGGCAGCCTGCTGCTGGTTTACCTCTTTGCTTACGTAAACAGACTCTGGTTTTAAATCTAAAGTGAAGGAAGAAGAAGCCAAATGGTTAAAAACATTGCAAAGGAAGCCACTGAGGTCCTAATGGATAAAGCCATTAGAAAAGGCAAGGCGGGGTTTCATGGGGTGGTGGAACTGACTAATAGATCACGTGGTCTGAAAAACACAGTTGTGTCCAGATGGAAGTTTTCCAGATGATGTGAATTTGGTGAGAATAAACAGGAAGGAATTTCCCACTGGCAGATGAATCTATAACTAAAGTTTAGAATCTCAAAACCAGTGATGGATTATAAAGAAAAAAATTGGAACACGGCTTGTTTTGTTTTCATTCTACAGTTATTGAAATCGGGAATGATTTTTTTCAGAGAAAAGTAGTTTCAATAGCTAATTCTAAAATATTTATAAAGGTGCGAATCGACACACAAAGAATGAATTTAAACGGGACAGAGAGTCTGCGCTGTACGGATGGGGTTGTGTTAAATGCACATTCTCTAATTTGCTAAGGTGAATTGGAAAGAAATTGTATAACACCAACAATTGAGTACGACTAAGTGTGAAAATATCCTATTGTTAGGAACGGTTTTGCAGCTTGATCTAATCAACTTCTATAAATTCTGTAAGAACTGAACTGTTTGTGTTAGCTCAACATTTCAGGAAAGCTGGTTAGTTCAGACCGTTGCAAAACTGGTTACGATATAAAGTGATACCAACAGTGTGGGATTAATTCTCGCAATGTCTCAGTTTACCATTCTGATCCTGATAACCCCACTTGCCTAATCCATTAGACGATGGCGAGAATCAAAGGGAAATTATACCATAGTGAGTTTGTACTGATCTATCGATATCAAGCACCTTTTTGTTTTCATTTGTTGCCTTGAACATTTCGCTGCAATCACAGAGAAGGGATTGAGTCCATTTGCTGCACACTCGTCTACCTCCAAAATATCCATTGAAAAGACTCGAAATATATTCTTGTTTGAATCCTCTAAACTTCACAGCAGTAATTTAAAATAACTTTATCATTTCGATTTGAATTTTCCAACAACATTCAAAATGTCCAATGAGATAAGCATCATTCTTTTTGCATTGTTTTAATAACCGGTATGAGTATACAGCAATTGCAACAATATGAAAAATGCTCCGCGTCCTTTCCACAGCATAACACAGTTGAAAAGTGTGGTGCTGGAAGAAGGGAAGGGCTGATGCCCGAAACGTCGATTCTCCTGCTTCGTGGATGCTGCCTGGCCTGCTGTGTTTTTCCAGCACCACAGTTTTCAACTGCAGTCCTCTCCAGCATCTGCAGTCCTCACTTTCTCCACAGTATGACACAGTGCAGGATCAGCGTTATGAGAAAGAGAATCCATCTCAAACGTCATCTCGGTATCTCTGTCGAGAGGTGGATATTCTCCTGGGGAGTATTTCTGACTGTTCGTAAGTAACGGAGGCATTTCCCAGGTACAGAAGACTCCACAAAATCAGAAGTTAGATGTTTAGAGTAAAAACTGTTTTATTCAACGTAGTTTTGTAACGTTTAAATACATATGCACGCACATGCATTCATACATGCATGCACTCATTTATATTTATGTGTGTGCGTGTTTGTGTGTGTAAATATGTGCGTTTGTGTGTGTGTGTGTGTGTGTGTGTGTTTGTAAGAATTGAGATGGTTGGAAATAGATGGTCAGGCAATTGAATGTTCTTCCTGTAAATGCGGGAAGTAAGAGTCACTAATAGTGTCCCAGATATCTGCATCAGCGGGAACGGCATCCAGACCTAGTTCCTTGGAAAGCGTGTTCGGGAAAAGATGCTAGACATTGGATTATTCGGGAGACTGAGGAGATAATTGAGATGAGTTATAAGCAGTCGGTAACACCTCAGGTACAAGAAAAAAGTCGATGGGTTTCAGTCGGGAAACGAAAAGGGACCTGCTGGACAGTGCATGCATCTCCTGTGGCCGTACTCCTCTGTTACAAGCATACCGTTATTGATATTTTTGAGGGGGAGTCACTTACCAGGGGTTAGACATGGGGTACAGGTCTCTCGCACAGAGATTGTCACTTTTGCTCAGAACGGTAGGGGAGAGAGAAGGAGACCATTATTTTTGGAGACTTCATATTGAGGGGAATAGATTGCAGTTTCAGTGGGTATGGGACACGCGTACGTTTGGTGTGTTGCCTCCCAGCTCATACAGTTTGTGATGTCTCGCATCGTGTTTTTGCTATCCTTAAGAGGGCGGGGACCAGAACCAAGTCATGGTCCACATATGCACCAACAACACAGATAAGAAAAGGCATGTCGATGTAAGGCAGAAATTCAGGGAGCTAGAGTGACATCTTCGATCCAGATCTAACAGTTGTTCTTTCTGATTTGTTACCTCTGACACATCCTACAAAGATGAAGAACACAGACAGAGCTTTTGAAAATGTGGCTACTGGGATGGTGCAGGGGGGACGGATTCGGACACCTGGACAATTTTGTCTGTTTCTGGAGTAGATGATACCTCTACACATAGGATGGTTTTCACCTGAACCACAGGAGAACCAATATCCTGCGGGTAGGGGCGGGGATAATTTGCTAATGCTCTTTAGGAAACGAATTCAGCAGCCGAATGGGAACCTGAATTTTAGCTCAATTGTACACGAGGTTTTGAGTTGTGAGGACATAATTATGTTTTCAGGTTTGCAAGAGTGTCCTGGCAAGGATGAAGATGGTTTGAAGGGTGTTTACTTCAACGCCAGGATCATCTGGAATAATGTAGGATAACTTATAGCATGGGTTGTTCACGAGGATTTTGAAGTTGTGGCCATTAAAGAGAAATGAATAGAGCAGTGAAAGGACTGGGTGTTCCTGGTGCCGCAGTCTCGATTTTTCAGTAAGAGCAAGCAAGGTGGTGGAAGAGGGTGAGGTGTAACATGATTAACCAAGGACAGTCTTACAGTCGCAGAAAGGATATTTGATGAGCACTCTACAGAGTCGACTGAGCTAGAATGATCTGATATCAGACTCAGTAATGGAGAGATCCCTGCGAATGGAGTTTTCAATAGCCCACTGAAACGTTCCTGAGATATAGAGTAAAAGATTGCAAAGATGATTCTGGATAGGAGCAAAAATAACGGGGTAGTTGTTCTCGGAACTTAACTGTCCAAATATTGATTTGATAATTTATAGTTTGAGTAAATCCGATCGGTGAATTTTTGTCCAATGTGTGCAGGAAGGTTTCCTGACACAGCATATAGACAGGCCAACAAAAAGCAAAGCCACATTCGATTTGGTACTGGATAATGATGCAAGCCATGTGTCCGATTTGGAGGGAAGTGAGCACTTTTGTGATAGGAACAGGTTTATATTTTGGGGTAAGAGATATTTCTGGGAGAAAGGTGTTTAAGCAAGAGTTAGGATGCATACGATGGAGAAATTAACTGCAGGTGTTGGGTACAACTGAAATCTGGAGCTTGCTCATGGAGGAGCAACTGCAATGCCCTTAATAAGTATGTATGCATCATACAGGGAAAATGTGGTCGTGTCAGAGAGCTGTGTCTACTGAAAATGTTGAAACTCTTGTCAAGAGGGAGAAGGAGGATGATGTAAAGATGAGATGTTCAGGATCATATCGAGTGCTTGAGAATTAGAAATGAGCCAGGAAGGACCTAAAGAGAGAGCTAAGTCGATCTAAGAGGGGACACGAGAAGTATTTGGCTGGCAGGATGGAGGAAAACTCTGAAGCTTTTTATTGGCATTTCAGGAACAAATGAATGACTGGCATACGATTATAAGCTGTCAGGAATCGTAGTGGGAGGTTGTCCGTGCAGACCGAGGAAAGGTAAGGCGCTGAATGAATATTTTTCATCAGTGTCACAAATGAAATTAGACAATGATGTCATGAAGAATATTGAGATGCAACCTATTGCAATATATGAAATTGATGGTCATAGGTCGCTTGTTTGGGCAATTCTTTAAAATGTGAAAATAGACCTTCCCTTGGGCTTGATGGTACTTATCCTCGGATTCTCAGGGAATCGTGGGTGGAGAGTGCTGTACTTTTAACTATGAACTTTGTGTCATCCGTGTCTATGTGATTAGCACGAGAAGACTCAAATTTAGCAAATCTTGTCCCCTTCTACAACATGAGGAGTAGAGAAATCTCTGGTAATTGTAAAACAATGAGTCTTTGTTTTGGTGAAGGTAAAGTTTTGGAAAAGATTATGAGAGATAGGATTTATCATTATCTAATAAGGAAGAAGTGGATTCGGGATAGTCAATTCGATTTTGTGAAGAGTAGTTTGTGCTTCACAAATCTTAAGGAGCTCATTGAGAATGTGCGCAAATAGGTGATGAGGGTGAAGCGATTGAAATGGTGGATATGGTTTTCACGAAGGCATTGATAATATTCCCCACGGTAGGCTATTGCATAGATTACGCAGGCATAGGATTGAAAGCTATTTAGCTGTTTGGATCAAAAAATGGCCACCTGAAAGAAGACAGAGTGGTTAGTTGATGGGAAACCTTCGTCCTGGAGTTCAGAGACTAATGGTATACCAGAAGCTTTTTCGTTGATCTACTGCAGTTGACATTTGTATAAATAACCTGGATTAGGGCATGGAATGATGGGTCAGTAAATTAGTCAATGGCTTGAAGCTCGATGGAGTTGTCAACTGTGTTAAATGCTGCAGCAGGTTGCAGTGGGACATGTACAATATGCAGAGCTGAACTCAGAGGTCGCAAACAGAGATTAATGTGGGAACATGTCTCGTCATTCACTTTGGAAGGAACAACAAGAAGAAAAAGTTCTGGGCCAAAAGTCATATTCTTTGAAGTTTAGGTGAGCAGAGAGATTTTGGTGCTAATGTGCATAAAACTCTGAAAGTTGCCACCCATGTTGATAGGTTTGTTGGGAAGGAGCACGTGATGTTAGATTTATTGGGAGAAGGATTGAGTTTCACAGCCATGAGGTCATGTTGCACTCCAGAAATTCTCTGGCGTGGCTGCACTTGTGAAGTTGCATACAGTTCCGGTCGCCACATCATAGGACTGATGTGCAAGCATTTGAAAGGGCGCAAAGGAGATTTACTACGATGCTGTCTTGTATGGAGGAAACGTCTTACGAGGAAAGACTGCGGGACGTGAGGTTGTTTATGAGAGAGATACGAAGTTTGGGAAGTGATTTACTAGATACATACAAGATAATCAGAGGTTTGGTTAAGGTGGACAGTGAATGACTTTATTCTTCAAATGGTAATGGTTGGCAGACGGGCACACAGTTTAAAGTTGAGACTGACAGATGGCGAGGTAGGTTCTTTTCTCAGAGAGTAGGAAAGGTGCAGAACTTCTTGCATTCAACAGTCGAAGACTCATCAACTTTCAGGGCTTTTAAATGATCAGGGGATAATCTTTTGAGTTACAATGATGAAATGTCGTTAAGCTGGACTCCTGATTAATATCACAGGTTGCTTTCAACATCAAGGGCCAAAGACCCTTTTTTGCACAGTAATATTCGGTCCTCGAACTGTTCTTCAGCCTGATGTTGCAATCATCCCTGGTTACTATCAGTGAAATGAGCGCCTGGCGAGGATCAATCTCGCAATTTCGGCAGCTCACACACTTCTAATCTGTTATAGAAGCACGGCAACCTGATAAATTTTAGCACTGGAGCTGGCAAAAGAGGACGACCAACGGCTCTTGATCTTGCCACTGAAGCCATAAATCCAATTACTCAATTTTTTGCTGTGGATCTGAAATGAAAATCAGCTTAGAGGTGGTTGTAATGAGAATGGATCATCGATCATGTCGCATCAGGTTCAGGAAAAACACAGAGAAAACTTGTGAAAAACAGATAATACTGAATATAAGTTTATCATGCCTTCCTGCGTTGATCACGGATAATTTTGCATCGCCACTGTCATGGGATTTTCCTTCCATCAGTTTCAACTCGCCACAGAATTCGAATCACTGACACTTCTCCAACTTCCTTTGGACAGTTCATACGACACAGTGACTCACATTGCACACGACGTCAACAATCTTCAGCATTACTACATCCAAGGGCACGTGGCGTGGTTTGTATAAATAGTAGAGATGGAGCAACGTTATGCAGGGGCAAATTGAATTTCAGTTTAGATTAGATTACATTCCCTACAGTGTGAAAACAGGCTCTTCGGCCCAACCAGTCCACACCTCCGAAGAGTAATCCGCCCAGACCCATTTCCCTTTGACTGATGCATCTAACACTGCGGGCAATTTTGCATGACCAATTCACATGACCTGCTCATTTTTGGATTGCGGGAGGAAACCGGAGTACCCAGAGCAAACCCACGCAGACACGGGGAGAACGTGCAAACTCCACCCAGACAGTACCCAAGGATGGAATCGAATCTGGAGCACTGTTGCTGTGGGGCACCAGTACTAATCACTGAGCCACCGTGCCACTGATGACGTAGATTCACACTGTCCTCATTATGTTAGTGTTTAGAAACCTGGGCCAGAAACTGCACAGACAGTGCATGAGGAGGCCACGCCTGCCAGCCCAGCCATTCAAAATCATCATGGCTGAGCCAGCATATTAATGTCTTTTTTCAGCCTATCAACATCATCGTGTTGCCTATTGGCTAACAGACATTTATCGAGCTCTACCTTCAACATACATCGAAATTGTTCATTTGGGAAAAGTAGATTTTTCCCGTTTCAAGACAGTTGGGATTCTGCAGGCATAATACCGGTTTTGCAGAGGACCAGCCGAATCTGCTCTGATCACGTTTCAAACCAAACTCTACTCTGGTGGAATTCGAACACACGACCTTTTTGCAAAAGCTTGAATAACCACATAAAACGCCAACGCGCTTACCATTGCGCCACATAGCCGCACGGACCAATGCGCCTAAGCACACAGGGTTACCTTTGACTCGGGACTCCAAATTCACGTATGTCTGCCTTTGTCACAATTTCCAGTACCTGCTGCTTATCCAAGTGTGCTCTGGTTATTCAAATGTTTGGCTATATACTGGTGAAATGTTCTGCTGACATTTAGCTTTACCACATTTTCATATAGTGAATTCCAGATAAACAACACTGTATGGGTGAAAACATTTATCCTAAATCTCCTCTTAATCCCTTGTCTCTTGCTTTTCATCTGTGCAACTGGTTATTTTTACTTCCCAAAAACAAGCTCATTTCTGTCACACATATCTGTCCTCTTCATAATATGTGCATGTTTATCAGTTTCTCACACAGCCTTCTCTGCACTTACATAATCAGCGCCAGCTTGGCTTGTCTCCCTTCACAACGGGAATGGTTCAGCCGTTGTCATTCTTATCATCTCCCATGAACACCATCTCCTGCAATCAGACGCTTCCGGCAGCCTACAATGGAAAAACGTTCTCTGAAGAAATGCCAAAACGTATGAACAAAATCATTCGCTCTTGGAAATCTGTGGAGAGAACGGAGAGTTAATGTTTCGAGTCCAATGATCCGTCTTTGGAACTAATGGGACGTGTGGGTGGGGAAAGAATCTGGAAGAAGGCGGACGGGTTCTGAAATGATTGAACTCGCTGCTGGGTCCTGAACACTGCATAGTCTGTCAGTAGAAAATGAGGTGCGATTCTTCCAGCTTGAGCTGTGCCTTCAAGTATCACTGCAGCGGACCGGAGTCTGAAATCGTGCCTTTGGAACACAGTGCAACATTCAAGTGACAGGAGACTGGAAGATCAGGATAACATTTGTTTGTTCCATACAGAACGTAGGCGATATCAGCTTTGTCGCTGACTCTGTTTTTCACTCCCCATTGTTGAGAGATAACATTCTGAGGAGGAAGTACAGTCGCCTGGACTGAATGAAGTGCAGACTAAGCACTGAAAGGTGTCTCTGAAAAGTTACACAATGAGGAGAGATATCGGAACCCAGAAGGTTTTATGGCTTAGAAGATAGAACATTATAGTGCAGGGCAGGCCCTTCGGCCTTCGATCTTGCACTGACCTGTGAATAAAAATGTGATGCCCATCTAACCTTCACTGTTACATTATTATCCATATGTATGTCCAATGCACATTGAAATGCCCATATACTCAGCGAGTCTACGACTGTTGCAGGCAGGCTAATCCACGCCCGTACATTTATCTGTCCTAAATCAATCGCCATTCAATTTAATGCTATCCCTCTTCGTGTTGGCCTTCACCGTCCAAAGAAAAAGGCTCTCACTGTCCACTCTATCTAACCTTTTGATAATCATATAAGTCTCGATTAATGCACCTGCCAACCTTCTTCTCTCCGACGAAAGCAACCTCAGGCTCCTCAGACTTTGCTCGTAAGACCTTCGATCCACACCAGTCAACATCCCAGTAAATCTCCTTTGAACCCTTTTAAAAACTTTCACATATTTCCAAAATTCAGTGACTAGAATTGCATGCAATACTCCAGATGGAGCCCTACCAGTTGGTCGAGCCACACCTTCTGTGATTTTATGGAATGCTGCTGTATGGGCAGTTGCTTGGATGCAAGGAATTCTGGAACAGGGGGTTGCAAGAGAAAATGTCCTGCATTGTGGTGGCAAGGTGTGGAGTTCAGTGTGATTGGACATTGGTGAAAGTGGAACAGAATGTATACCTTCCACCGCTTCCTGCTTCCAGTAAGCATTTCAATTTGGAACATACCTATCAAATGGTTCGCATTTCAACACGGGGACAGGTTACGGTTTCCAGAACAAACGTGTTTTCACTTTCACTGACACTGTGTCTCTCCGGGAGCTGCGTTCCTTCCCCACCCAGACTCATACAGCACCGTCCTTCCTGAAACAAATCATATTGATCATGGAAGCAGATGTTTAAGTAACCCCCGTTTGGGAATGAAATGAACAATTTACAATTCCTAAACTTGTTTAATTTGTTCATTTGGCTAAAGCTAGAATCTTGTGTGAAGATCTGCAAGTCACATTTTAGGATGGGTGTTAAAGAATGAAGAAAAAAATATACAAACGACAAAACGTCGGAGGGAAACAACTGATAGAATCCCTTCACTGCAGACAAAGACCGTTCAGCCCATTGAATCTGCACATTTAATCTGTGAGAAACAGAACTCACTCATAAATCAGCCTGAGACAAAGCCTTGGAAACAAGAACAATTTATTACAGCCTTGCAAGCACCGGACGCTTCTGCAATCAAGCAGAAATGCGCGCGAAAACAGAACATGTTAGCTTTCTTATTCAGTTTACAAGTTGCGGAATCACGCCTCCCTTTTCCCATCCCACCATAAGCCGATTAGCTCACTTGTTTTTTTTTGTCTCTACTCATTTTATTATCTGGCCATCCTGCTGTCCTTGTATGTTTGCATTTTTTGTTCCTTGTTTGTTACGGCTTATTCTTTTATCCAATTTGTCTTATCATACTATAATCTTTATTGTGAAATGTCCCTGCTGCTTCTTTTTGTGGTCAACTACAACACTTTAAAGTTATTTCCTAGCTTAAAACTATTTTCTTTAAAAGACCCTCTACATTTACTAAAGTCTTAGCCTAAAGTATGCTACATTCTACAAGAATTCCGCGACCGTTTGTATAATGTCCCACCCCCGCAACACCCCACCCACCACGTGCAGAAACTACATTTCTAACCTCCCACAATTCCCCCTTTTTGTTTTTTTAAGAACTGTTATTTCTTCACTTATTAAGTCTCTTTTAATCCGTTTTCTTCTGTTCTGCCCTCTTACGCCGTTTGGCGATGAGGTTCACAATCTTACGTTTTATATTTGTGTTGTTCGTCCCTCGAATTCCAGAAGCATTCTTTGACTTTCTCTTTGTTGCATATCACCGGCTGATTGTAAAAGCATCTGATGATTTATTTGGGTACCTTCCCCAAGGGATGTCATCAGTCGGCTCATGACCCATTTTAGGACATTGAACCCTATCACCAGACCCACTAATATCAACAATCCATAGATAGCCAGATTGACTAATCACCTTCCCCAATTAGTGTATAGGTACCACCTTTCTCTGCCAGAATATAATCTAGAGCCATCCTGTACTGAAGAGTCGTTGGCCTAGTGGTAATCATTTCGGTCGTTATGGCTGTTACTTAGGATTGAGTTTCGGCCAACGCATGAGCAGTATTGTTGGCCAACTCCTCCAAGGGAGCCGCTAACTTTTGTATTTCTACTCCTGCTCGAGCAGTCCCATACATAGGTATCAAAGTCCAGAGGAGGCGATCTCTTTTGGTTACTTTCCGGGTTAGTTACCTTCCTCCCTGTTTATTCCGTGCTATTTTTGGGGCTCCCTATAACAGCCTCAAGTGGGGAAATATATCGGCTAGGTAGCAGCAGCCACACCATACTTTCTTGTTTTGACGTAGTGTCTCAACTGGATGGTCCCAGCACCCATTCCCGTTACATTCGCCACTCCGAACATACTTCTCGTCGGGGATAAATGTGAAGGCCTTTAAGCAACCCACCCAATATGTCCCATTCAACACTTGGGGACTGGTTGTGGCAGTGGCTTGGCTGGTGTAGACACAAGATGATTTTCCTAATCGGAATGGTGTGGCATCATTTTGATTACAGAAACAAGTGGTTATTACTGCTCCTTGCGGGGGTGAAACTCTCAGGCCATCGATAGTACCCAGAGTTTTCGGGGCTGGTCGACGGAACCATCCTGCAAAGTTTTAAATACACCTGTCAGATCTCCATTTTGTATTGTTTGAGCCCGAGTCACATTGTTGTGCATCGTCCACTTATTCTATTTTAAGTGGTACTACCGTGAGAGGAATTCCAGGTTCACCATGGGGTGGGATCTCCGCAAATACCCAACAGTCGGTATGCCCCTTTGGTTTATCATAATTCTGACATAAAGTGGTAAAATGATTTTTCCACCCCTTTTGGCAGCTAGCGCCAATATTATCGTGACAATATAAAGCTGACCACTCATTTCAGCTCACAACCCTATCTGTCTATTCCCTAACCCTTTGTATGCCAGGGAGGAGTGAGTCCATGCAACACTTACAATTGTTTTGGAAGAACGTTCTTTTCAACTAATACTTAATAGTCTCTTATCTCAGTCCATTCTTTTTGCTCAGCTTGACTGTCAGAGAGTTGTCTGTAGAATGAGCTTGCCACTCTGCCGAAGGGGAAGGAGCGTCCACGGGGCCCTGAACACGAGTGTGATGACTCCACCCTTTTTCAGAAGTTCGGACGGCTGTTTCGGTAGTCAGGGGGGTTACGAACGATCCCGCCCAGCTTGTGTGGTATCTTTCCAGGTTTTGATCAGGACTCAATAACCCGGTTGTATTCGATGTACGGCGAACTCAAGTGGAGGTGTCTGAATCAAAAGACGCTTCTTCTGAAGGACAGACAAAGAAGTGCCAAGAGCCACAATATAGTACTTTAAAAACTTATCATTGAACTCTGCAGTTGGTAATTCCCCTCTTCCACACACGAAAGGTAATCCAAACATCATCTCATAAGGAGAGAGGCCTATATCACACCTCGGCGCAGTCCTAATGCGTAGCAACGCGACAGGTAAACATTTTCTCCATGGTTCTGGTTTAGTGGTGCTGGAAGAGCACAGCAGTTCAGGCAGCATCCAAGAAGCAGCGAAATCGACGTTTCGGGCAAAAGCCCTTCATCAGGATGAAGGGCTTTTGCCAGAAACGTCGATTTCGCTGCTCATTGGATGCTGCCTGAACTGCTGTGCTCTTCCAGCATCATTAATCCAGAATCTGGTTTGCAGCATCTGCAGTCATTGTTTTTACCATTCTGTCCATAGTATACGAGTCTCTAGGACTAGCTTAGACAATTGCTCCTTTGAGGTTTGATTCATTCGTTTCACCCATCCAGAGGAAGGCAGGTGCCAAGGTGTGTGGAATTCCTAAGAGATTTCGAATCCCGCCATTACTCCTTGTAGGATCTCAGAGGTAAAATGGCTACCTTCGTCTGAATCTATACATTCCCCCACTCCATATTGTGGAATTATATGTTCTAAAGGAGTTTTCACTACTCCCTTCCAGGTAGCTGAGCACATTGGCAATGCCTCCACCCACCCAGTTAGGTGATCCATTAGGACTAATAAGTACTTTTGTTTCCCTACTGGGGGTAATTCTGTGTAATCCACCTGTATTCTTTGAAAAGGTCTTACCCTATGTTTTCTTCCACCTCTTCCCCCCACCCCGTTACTTTCTTATTAATCTTTTGGCAAGTCGGGCATCCTGCGCATACCTGCTTGGCTAATGTGTATATCCCTTTACGAACATACTTCCTTAACACTATGTCACACATAGCTTGTGGGCACCAATGGCTGCATTGATGCAAGGTGGTTAGGATGTTTCTCATGACTGGTTTATTTAATAACTCCCTTCCATCTGGGAGGACCCATCTTCCTTGGGATGAATTAGCCATCGTTACAGTTCCTGCACTACCCTCCACCCCAACCTTTAAGCCCAGCAATATAATCAAATCCCGACCTAATAGATTACTTCCAATGTCAGGAATATATAGTAATTGTCCTATCACTTCCTCATCATTTCTTCTAATTAGGGTTGGTTCAAAAATAGACACCAAGAACTCCTCGCCTTTTACTCCCGAAACCCGGAGATTCTTGTTAGTCAGTTTAATACCGGTAGGTCTCAAACTTAGGGATGATCGGGCCGCTCCCGTGTCCACCAAAAATACTGCCTCCTCCCCTTCAGGTTCCACCTTTAAATTTATCAAGGGTTCACAGTGGGTCTCAGCAGCAAGGAACTCCTGACTCCCCTAATCTTCAGCTAAGGTTATTATGGAAACGGCTTCCATTTCTCGTGCTAATTCTGGGCATTCCCGTTTAAAATGCTCCACTTTCCCGCAATGGTAAGACCCTGCCTGTTGCCTCCTTCCCCATATGTCTGACCTTTGTCTTTCGTGTCCGCCCCTACCCTTCCTATTATCCTTTGATCCCAGTCTCCTTTTTGTTATTTCTTCTACTGCCTCCATGATCATTTTGGCTTTCTTTTTCTGCTTCTCGTCTCCCCTTTTGACATTCACTTTCTGTTCCTCACATAACAGTTCTTCCATCTGTTTCTTTCACTCCATCCATCTATGTCCGGCCATGATTTAGTTACAAACTGGACCTTTAAGAGTCCTTGTGCTATCGGATTATTGGGACCCATTCCCGAATACTTCCTTGTGGCCTCCTTGAGCCTTTTAAGAATTGCAGAAGCGGTTTCATCCTTCTCTTATCTTTCTTCAAAGGCATTAACAAAGATTTGTGATCGAGGTGCCACCTCTTTAATTCCTAATGTTCTCATTTCTCATAGATCCCGCATTGACTCCCTATCTTCTCTGACCTTGTTTTCCTAATGAGGTCAACATTTGGGAATTTCTGTTCTGCTGGAGCCCCTTCTTCCCCAACTGGGTGCTTCTTTTCCCATTCCTATAAAGCCGCTCTCCTAATCATAAGTCGTTCTTCCCCTGAAAATAACGTTCCTAAAATTGCCATCAGTCCTCCCCAGGTATATAAATTAGGTCCTAGGAATTGATCTAACTGTTCGGCTAGTCCAACCTGATCCTCTGTTAAACTTTTCAGTTCCTTTTGAAAGACCCTAACTTCAGTGCTGGATAAATGAGCGTTTACATATCCGATTGCACATTCCCCAATTGGAACCTCTCTTAAGGGACATAATTTTGCATTTTCCATTATCCTTGTCTCTCCTTTACGTGTGGTGGATCGAGTGATTCTGTGCCCCCTAAGTTCTGTGTCTTTTAGTTCAGAGTCCGTTCCCCTTTCTGTGTCTGGACTCGGTTCTACTTCGGGATCTGTCGGCTCGTTCCGGGGTGTAGGATATGGGGGCGGCAAACACGTTAAGGGATCCCATTGTGGCTTCCCTTGTTCATTCTTTTTCTGTACTTTCCCTGATTCCTCCGTATTCATGGGACATAATTTTACTCCCGCGCTCCCTACCCAACAAGCCGAATAATCGGACCGTTTTTGACTGTATGGTTCTTTTCGATTGACATATATATTAAGATCTTGACACAGCCAATCCTCATCGGACCCATATTTGGCCCAAAAAAATACCAGGTGCCTTAATAATTTCTCTCGTCCAAATGAAACAACAATAGTTTATCATTGTAGCCTTATCTTTCTCCCACTTACTCAACATTCTCCCCAAAGAACTGTCGGGCGGGATATACCCCCTTTAACGTTACTTACAAATCGATCGTTACACAGGCAACTCCCCGTGCCTCCCATTGTTGCTAATTTAATTAATCTTAACGAGGTCCGGTGTCACTTTCTTCCACACCCCCTTCAGTGTCCTGACTAGACACCTTACTCGTCCGATTAATCTGACCAATTATATGTTTTTTAAACTTCAACTGTTCTCCATAAATCACTTTTACGCAAGGACAAAAGTGATTAGTTAGAAACTGACAGCAAGGCAGTCATGACCTGTAAAAATAACAGGAGTTTACATTTTATTTCATAATCTTTAAAATCCTGAACCTTAAAAGAAATCGTATTAAAATTTCCATAGTAGAAATCAGATTCAAAACAGTCCCGGATCTGAAGCTCCAAGGAACAAAGTACAAGCATTCAATCACCAACAAACAAATGTGCATTGAAACCGAATCACAAAGGGTTAAACTTTCTACAAGCTGTACAGACACACACAGAAACCGTGTCTCACAGACACTTTGAGCTTCCCGCAACAACTCCTCGAGCTTTTGAATATTTTTTTGGACGTCTGGCCGTAAGTTAGTTACGAAGTGCACCCTCAGTAGCCCTTCAGTGACTAGCCCTTCTGACACGGTTTGTTTTCCATTGACATCTGCTTTATTTTATATCTCGCCAATTCCCCGTACTTTCGTGCATCCTGACCACCAAGGCCATACTTTCAGGTCTCTTTTCTTACCATCGTCTGTGCACAGAGTTACTTGGGCGTTTTGGTGTGCCCCGCCCCCCCCCCCGGCAATTCCTGCAGCAAAAACTGCTGTCCTCGGTCGCCCAGATATACCCTTTAAGACCTTTCCCTACCCGGGTCTTGTGCACAAGAGTTGCCCGACTGAACCCGCCGCGTCTGCCGCCTTGTTTTCAGCTTCTCTAAGTCCGGCTCATACTCACCCGAACCGCGAATAGCAAGCAAGGGAGTCGGAGATCACCGAAATCGGCGAGGTGCACCTCCCCCGTCGTCCCAATAGTGTCGAGCGGTCGAAGTTTTGGATCCCGGAACGAGGTCCCCAATTGTGAGAAACAGAACTCACTCATAAATCAGCCTGAGAAAAAGCCTTGGAAACAAGAACAATTTATTACAGCCTTGCAAGTACCGGACGCTTCTACAATCAAGCAGAAATGCGCGCGAAAACAGAACATGCTAGCTTTCTTATTCAGTTTACAAGTTGTGGAATCACGCCTCCCTTTTCCCATCCTATCATAAGCCGATTAGCTCACTTGTTGTTTTCTTTCTCTCGTTATTTTATTATCTGGCCATCCTGTTGTCCTTATATGGTTGCATTTTTTGTTCCTTGTTTGTTACATTTTGTTCTTTTATCCAGTTTCTCTTATCATACTGTAATCTTTATTGTGAAATGTCCCCGCTGCCTCTTTTTGTGGTCAACTACATCACTTTAAAGTTATTTCCTAGCTTGAAACTATTTTCGTTAAAAGACCCTCTATATTCTTTAAAGTCTTAGCCTTAAGTATGCTACATTCTACATGCTACAAGAATTCTGCGACCGTTTGTATAATGTCCCATCCCCGCAACACCCCACCCACCACGTGCAGAAACTACATTTCTGATCTCCCGCAAATCCGAAGAGCTTCACACTCCGTGACCCTTTCTTTCCAGCCCCGCACTTACCAAGCAACTAAAAAAAGCTGACAGCATCAGTGGAGACCAATCAGAGTTAACATTTCTATCAAGAACTGTTCTGAGGGAGTTCACTCGAGTCGAAATGTTAACTCCGAATTCTCTGATGCTTTAATTCCTATTTTTTGTCTCTGATTTACAGTACTTTCATCTCTTTCGGCATTTTATTTACCATCTTCCTAACGTGCTCATCACTGGGTACTTTGAAGTAATCTAAGCAGCCAAAGGAAACCCATGCGGAATAATGTGCAAACTCTACATTATCAATCACTCCAGGTTAATATAAAAAACTGGTTTCCTGGCGCCGAGAGACAACAGTGTTAACCACAGAGTTGCCTGAAAAGGCAAGCACTTTTCTCGATGGGTAACTGAACCTCGGATATGCGCGGTGACAGGCAGACTTACTACCCAGGGCGACTGTGAAAAACGAAGCCCCCTCAGTTTCTATGTCGGGACTGGGCAATAACAATTATTTCACTATCCTAATCCCTTTAAAACCACTGATACCATAGCCATGTGATGGCTTCAGAAATTCACACCTGAATAGTTCTTCAAGTGATGAGGGTTTCTGACCCTTACTGCGAGTTCAAGATTCCAAACACGCGATGGCTGAAAAGGAGTTTTTTTTTTCACAAACACATACTCAAATCTTTCTGCCTCTTAAATCTCTGCATCCCTGGTGATTGGCCACTCCATCAAGGGGAATTGTTTCTTTAACTTTAACCTTTCCATATCCGTCGTTCCTTTACACATCTCGATCTTGTCTCCTTTCAATTCCTCTGCTACAAGAAAAAATAAACAGCCCAAACTCTCTTTATAACTGAAACTCCTCAGCCCAGACAATATCCTGATAAATCTCTTCTGAACCGTCTCTTAAGCGATCACATCTCCTTGGTAAAGTGAATTGCAGACTGCACACAATAGTCCAGCTAGAGCCGAATGAACAAATCAAATAAATGATCAGAAAGTCACATACACTTTTCCAGAAAACTCTCTTTTGCTCAATAATATCTTGTGTCCTTTTCATAGAATCATGGAACTTGTACAGTGTGGAAACAGGCCGTTTAGTTCAACAAGTCCACACTGACCCTCCGAAGAGTAACTCAACCAGACCTATTCTCCTGTCCTTTTATTGTATATTTACCACTAACTAATGCGCCCAACTTCCACATGCCTGAACAGGATGCGAAATTTAGCATGGCCAATTCACCTAAATCTTCTCGTCTCCTGATACCCGTGCTCCAAGAATCTCTGGTTCATGCCAGTTAAAGTTGCTACTTGAGCTTTGTTCGAACAACCACGTCATCTAACAGGATCCATTCGTTTCAAGTTGCCAAAGCTGAGATTGGAGCATGTGCACCCAGCAGAATGACTGCAGCACCACAGATTGAATGGGGTCAATGTGAAATTAAGTGTTAGATTGCGCAGTACCTGAGGGAACTTGAAGAGGATATTGAGAGAAGGGTCAGTAAGTGTGGGAGAAAGACAAAAATATCCGACAATGGGTGGTTCCGATTCCTTATACATAACAGGCCGAGATGTGAGAGAGCAGGTTCTGAAGAAAGAAAATCATCACCTTGGATAATATTTTCATGTGAAAACAACTGATTCCATGCTGTGCTGATTTAGTACATGTCACATAGAGTAAAAGGGGGAACATATTACGTACCATGACTCGAATTCTAAATGTACTGATGCGGCCATAAACCAAGGTATTGACCACTGAATACTAACGCGGCATCACAAAAACTAACACACTTAAAGAAAAATACTAACAGTGGCAGAGGATATATCAGAAACAACAACACAAACATAGGAAGACCACTTAGCGAAGTCTCGACTGAGATGTTGGAACTCAGAATGGGCTGAAACTTCAACTTCGATATTTCCAGAGGCTGTGGAGTTTCCATCAATGGATATGAATGACGACTGATATGAACTGTTTTGCACAGAATATCAAAGGCTGAGAGGATAGCCTGGGATATTGTTGAAGTGTATGTTTCAATTGTCATGTAGTTTAACATCATTTACTTCAGCCTTTACCTCATAAGTGGAAGTAATCACTGCTGACAACGATCACATATATTTAATTACCATTCAGAGAAACTGAGTTGTATGGCCGCGAAACTCCCAAACTAATGAGATACTCGACATTTTCATTCAGCTCAACTTAACGTCGACATATCGAGGAAAAGCACGAAAGTAGACGTAGATTTTTTAAGATAAGTGGTAATTCCTTTGAATATGCAGACATAGGGTGAATCAAAGCTTTATGAGAACAAGTGTGTTTTCTTTGCGAAATTGTCCGCTTCACAATGTGGGAACTATTGCAGTTAGTGGTGAAGTTGATTATATTTACTAGTTGTTCACCCTGAGACGGTTACAATTGTTTCTCCTGTCCCTGATATCATCACAGACCTGCACAGACTTGAATCAGTGGCTTCATGATTTGCTTTTTGGAAATCTGGGGGTTGTTCATTCGACTCTTCAATTTCACAAGAACACTGCCGCATTTTATTACACTTGCAAACTAATTGCCCCAAAGTCGAGATGTGCTTTGAGTTCCTTATCTGCAGGAGGAAGAATTTTTCCTCAACAACAATGCACCGCTTCCTTATGTACAAGAATGTTTGAAATGCTGGGATGTCTGAACTATTGATATGAACCTTTGCCCAACTTCAATCTATTTTCCACTTATAAGTATTGTCGGCTGCCAAGACTTACTGTTGACAATGTTTCAATCGATTATACCGCAATTCTTTGTTTATCAGATTCGCTTTTAAACGGAAGCTCGGTGTGATAATAGAAAGTACTAACATGATGAAAACAATTGCACCGAATCATTCAAAAGAATTGACGGTCTTCATTACATGCATCTTGTAAAGTAAATGGTTTATCTTCTAAAACTTGATATTCCTCAATATCTCTCTAAACTGTGCAGTTTCTGAGTACTTTGTAGTCAGAACATTTGAAAGAATTTCATTGTGTTTGTAATTAATTGTGGCAATTCTTAATATTCTGGTTAACGTCTCCGATCGATAAATGTAACCAAGAACATCAGAGTCAATCTAAAGGCGCTGTCAGAAGAGGGAAAGATAGAATAGTCTCGCACGCTGCTCTTTTGCACATTATCAATTTCAACCCAACCCAATCTCTGCAATCCCTGGGAGCGAAAAGAAAACTATTAAACAGAGCCTCGTTTCAAATCTGTGAATCTTTAGAAACTCTGTTGGAGGGGAATGAAGGGTGACCTGACCGACTGAGCGAGACTGTCAAGGGGCATTCCCCTTCTGGAAGGAGCAGGGGAATAACTCTGATGTTCTCGAGGCATGAACTGATCTGAGACATTGAAAGTATCCCCATCAGTGTTGCTCCCCTCTCGCTGTTGTCACTGTCAGCAACAATAAAACCTGATTCCCTGACCAGGCACCCAACTTTGGCTGCAGTGAAGGAAACACCGACTCTTACACCACCATTACACCACCAGTGCTGCCTCATGAGTTGTTGCACAGCTTCTTACTGTCAAAGCGTTTGGTGTTTTAATTATCAGGTCATAAGTTTGAACAAGTCATCCACTGTTTACTGAACAGAAAGAGGCCCATCATCCAAGTTTTCAGCACTTGGCCTGTCCCTTTGTGTTCTCAGACTTTTCAAGCACTCGTCAAATGCTATTATCCAATCACGTTTTACAATGAATGTGACTGAAGGTTAAGATGGACAACCTGTGTTCATATCCCCTCGGTTAGCTGAACCCCATTTCCAATATAGAAGGAAACACACAGACACGTTCTGGCGGAGTGACTGAGGGCTCAGGAGAGATCAACCAGACGGAAGGATTTCACTCAATTCACTTATTTTGTGTCATTTCAGATTTTAACACAAGAGTCTGGTTACAGCAAAGAAAGGAAACATTCAGCCATTCCCGTGTCCGTGTTCCTCCCCTATCAAAGCATTGAGCGACGGAGGCAGTGTGCTCTGAGAGAAGGATTCTCATTCATTAGAAACTGCAACATAATAGATGAAATGATAGCCTGTGCATTAGAAATCAGTCGTAACAAAACCAAGACAGAACTGAAGGCATCATGTGCAGAAGGATGAGAGAATATAATGCCGAATCAGACAGTGTCCAGGGTGAAAGAAAGAGACTGTTCCTGGAAGTCTCGTCATTTGGTTTCCGTGCTCACACAGCCATGGCCTGCAAATCGTTAGCATTTTTCGTTACCAATATGAAATGTGGCCTTCGCCTTAAAGTAAAATTATGAACCTGAACATAAGCACATAAATGGTGAAATTGATAAAAATTGATCTGATTTTTAAATTCCATATTTGGTCAGAAAGAGCCACACGCAAACTCTTAGATTATCAATAAAATCCAATATTAAAGCCAGTTAGTGTTTTCGCAAAACTACAAAAGCAGAGGAGGAGCTGGGAGTTTCATGACGGAAGGAGGCTACTGCTCCTGCTTTCGACCCACAACTTTTAATTCCTTTCTTCCCAAGAACAAGTGCAGAAGCAAAATACTGGCAATCTGTTATTTATGAAAAAAAAAACAGAAAATACTGGAAATATTCAAGTTGTCTGGCAGCTTCTGAAAGTGTGGTCGAGATCAACGGCATCACAACCTGATTGTCTTTACTTTGTATTCATGATAACTAATGCCCAAGTCACAACTCATTCAGACACGTTTCCTCATCTTAAAAAGGAATGCACGCCTTTAGTTTGCCATGAGAAACGTTTTGTCAATTAATTCGGTACTGAAAGGACAACCGTTCAAAGCTGTATGAAGCGTGTTGCAAACGGTCTTACCAGTCAAAATAAGGTACCACGTGAAGAAATATATGTTTCTGTCAGGAAAGCTAAAATAGAATTGTTCATAGAAGATTGCAGTGAACTGTCTGCCGATGTTTTTGATGAGGTAGGCAGACGTCTTGATGATAATATTCCAAAACGATCAGATAAATGTAGATTGGGGGGGAAATGGCAAATGTTCTGTGATCCCGCTGTCCATGAAACCTGGCGATGAAGGAATATAACGTAAAGTAACAATATTGATCATAAATTGGCTGCGTGATAGGTTATTGATGAAGGCTGCCTGCCTGAAATTCAATTTTCATGCTCCTCGGAAGCCGCGTGAGTTGCTGTGTGTTTTGAGTGCCACTCCGATGCTGAATCTGATCTTCAGCATCTGAAGTCCTCATTTTCACCTGAATGAAAGGAAACAGAGTCATCATTAACAATTTTCTTTTGAACTGGAAGAATCTTTCAAGCGAAGTTTGGTTGAGAGTTGAGGTGTGGAAGTTCTGCTTAGCTTAATTTAGCCCAACAGCATTCTTTGATTTATCAGGGCTCCCAGCGCGCCCAATAGTTCCTCTGATTGGTTGGAGGACCAGTGCCTCCTGCTTTGTCCTGTAGGGCCGCCTCTTCTTCGCAGTTGGCCATTATACGTCAACAACAGCATGCACAGGGTTAACATGAACTGTGCGCATGCTCGCGGCGAGTGATCATTGGACCGAAATGTTGTTGTCTCCAATCGACAGTCGGTGAGTGAGGGCGAAAGGGGATGGAAGCACCAGGTGCTAAATCCCAGTTAGAGGTTTCATGTTTGGTCATAGTATGATTCTGGAACCAAACATACTGTATCTGGGGCCGCGATTTAAGCCACAGAGACCCTGAACTTCTTCCCAGAAACAGGCCCGCTATTCCTGGCTCAGTTTTATTTTGTTTCTTTTTTAATTTTATCAGGTCACTGTTGGTTTATCTACCTTTCGTGTGAATAGAGCTGAAAATAAATGATATTGTTTTAAATCATTGCTGTGGTCCATGATTATTTAATGTTTTTTGGAGACGTATATTTGCGTATTAGTGACTGAGATGGGTGGGAAAGTGTACCCCATGAATATTCCTACCACTTAACTTGCTGTAAATGTGACAGAGACGGAAAGAATGGAGCAGGAAGTGAAGGGACAGGACTCCTGAGCAGGCTAACGGGTCGCGGGGTATTTGGAATTTGGGGTCATTCGTTGCTAATCCCAACACCAAAAAAAGACCCATTGTTTTACTCACTGTTCCTCTTCCCCACCCTACCCTACTACTCCCTCCACCCAGTATCAGCAACGTTTTAAAGACGTTTACTTATTTCATACATAATATTTCGCTTTGTCAAAGCATTCAGTAATTTGTGGACTGGATTGAAATTGAGAGAGAGGGCAGCCAGTGTATGAACATCAACAATCATTTTGCACCTCCTCGAACTGCTGAAGCTCTGTGCTAAAATTGCTCACCGATTGCTGTTTGGTAAGGCTTTACAGGACTTTTTGTAATCTAGATAATGTGTTACTGATATCTGTGTCAGTTCAAGACAATTGTTTTTTTTATATCCCACGTTTAACAGAATGGAAATTTAAAATATCAGAACAGGACTAGCTTGTTGTGATGTTTGATCCTTCTCCATAATTTAATATGATCTTGGCTGGTCATTTCGCACAGTAACCTGCTACCTCCCTTGACCTGTACCTTTTGATCGCTCGTACCCTCAAAATTATGGACATTTTCATCTTGTAAACATTACAAGTTCTGGATTTAATTGCTTTATGTGGCAGCAAATTCCACTGAGTAACCAGTCTTTGATTAAAAAATAAAATCCTCATCTCAGTTTTAAATGAACTAACCCAAATTCTTAGAAGTGACGCCACCTTTCCACCCCCTACGTTATGGACGTCCTGGTCACTGACAGCATCCTTCCTACATTTACCTTGTTCATACCTTTTAGAATGTTGTTCGTTTCTGTGGCATCCTACTTCATTCCAAACGTGATTGTTTTCCATTCTCACGAATCCATTCTTTCCTCATACGTTAGTCCTGCCACCCTATGAATCAGTCTGGTAAACCTTTGTTGCGCAGTTTCCGTATGGAGAACATCTTTGTCATGAAAGGATTATAAAACTGCACACAACATTCTAGGTTATGATATCAACAAGACCCTGCACAATTTCAGCAAGTCATCCCTGTTCCTGTGTTCAAATCCTCTCAGTACCAAGACTAAAACACCGTTTGTCTTCCTCAACTGCTGCTGCGCTGGCATGCTTACGTTCAATGATTTGTATACAAGAAGATGAGATCTGTTTTCCTATTTTAGTTTCGTAAATTTATGATGGTTCTGTCCAATTCAGTTACTGTTTTCCAGTGTGAGGCTAACTTCTCTGTCATTCCATGTTTTCTCACTACTTCCTTTTATAAATAGTCAGGTCACATTAACTGACCTCCTATTCATAGATAATGTTTCAGAGTCGATAGAATATTGAAATATGAAAATTACTTTGCTCTACGTATCCTCCACACTCTAGTTACGCAAGGCATTCACTGCAATTCGGGTGACTTTAAGTACATGGTTGTTTGATTCGCAGTTGGTGGAATTTATTGTCTTTAATCGCATCAATTTCCACAACAACATCTTCCTGATAATACTGATTTCCTTCAGTTCTTTCCTTTCTTTTTCTTCCCAGTAATTTAGGAATATTACTTGTGTCATCATTTGTGATGGCAGAACCAATATACATGTTTGTTTGGTATGGGATATATTAATCCCACATTATAACGTCCTCTGTTTCTCATTGTAAGGGATTTGTTTTCAATAATCGTTCTTTTTTCCCTGCATATGCCTTCAGGAGCTTTAACAATTCATTATATGTTTCTCTGAAGCTTACATTTAAACGGAATTTTTCGCTCTGCTTTAATTCTTGGATCATTATGTTGTCAATATTTACGGGAGACTCCCGGGAAGGATGTCTTTATTTACAGGGAGACGATCCCTGGAGTGTGTCAGTATTCACAGGGGAGTCATAGAACATAGAACATAAAACAATACAGCACGGAACAGGCCCTTCGGCCCACGATGTTGTGCCGAACATTTGTCATAGCTTAAGCACCCATCCATGTACCTATCCAATTGCCGCTTAAAGGTCACCAATAATTCTGACTCTCCCACTCCCACGGGCAGCGCATTCCATGCCCCCACCACTTTCTGGGTAAAGAACCCACCCCTGACATCTCCTCTATACCTTCCACCCTTCACCTTAAATTTATGTCCACTTCTAACACTATGTTGTACCCGGGGAAAAAGTTTCTGAATGTCTACTCTATCTATTCCTCTGATCATCTTATAAACCTCTATCAAGTCACCCTTCATCCTTCGCCGTTCCAACGAGAAAAGGCCTAGCACTCTCAACCTATCCTCGTATGACCTATTCTCCATTCCTGGCAACAGCCTGGTAAATCTTCTCTGCACCCTCTCCAAAGCTTCCACATCTTTCCTAAAGTGAGGCGAACAGAACTGCACACAGTACTCCAAATGTGGCCTAACCAAAGTCCTGTACAGCTGCAACATCACTTCACGACTCTTGAGAAGTCGTGAGTCCTGGGAAGTGTGTTGGTGTTTTGACAAGATGTGAAAGGGAGCGTGTCAGGTTTGGCATGTTGAGTCCCGAGGAGTGGATCCGTATTTACAATGGGGTCCTGGGCAAGTCTCGGTGTATACAGTGTAGTACCGTGGCATGTTTCAGTATTGAGAGCTGGGTCCCGGGTATTTACAGTGAGGTACCATGGAGTGTGACAGTATTTACAGAATGATCGCTTGGAGTTTGTCAGTGTTTACAGGGTTGTTCTGAGGTGTGTATCAGTGTTGACGTGGTGGTCTCGGGAAGTTTTTCAGTATTTACAAGCCGTCCCACGGAGTGTGTATCAGTATTTATCGGCTGGACCTGAGGAATGTGTTGGCATTTGCATGGGGGTCCTGGGAGTTTTCAGTACATGCGGCGGGGTGGGGGTTCCCAGGCAGTATGTCAGTATTTACCGGGGGTTCTTGGGATTGTGTCAGTATGTACAGGTATGTTTTATTGGGTTGGTCGGTATTTATACCGCGTTCCCAGAGAGTGTGCCGGTATGTATAGGAGGTGTTCTGGGAGTGTGTCGGTAATTTCAAAGTAGGGGTAACGAGCAGAATGTCAGTATTAACAGGAGGGGTTCTGTGGAGTGTGTTTTTATTTATAGCGAGGAATTTTGGGAGAGTGTTGGTATTTCCAGGGGGGCTGTCATGATCAGAAGATTGGTATTGACAAGTGGGTTCCAAGGGCGTTCATCAGTATTTACAGGGTGGGTCCAGTGAGTGTGTCAATATTTATAAGTGTTTCCCGGGGAGTGTGTCGGTATGCATGGGTGTGTCCCAGCGAAAGTGTCGGAATTTTCAGGGTGGAGTTCTGTAGAGTGTGTCAGTATTTGGAAAGCAGGGTCACAGGCTTAACGCCGGTAGTAAAGAAAGGGTTTCGGGGAATGTGTTGTTATTTGCAGCGAGGTAGTCTGGTAGTCTGTTGGTGTTTCCAGTGGGATGTCACGGGCAGAACGTCGGTATCGACAGCGGAGTCCTGATGTATTTGTCAGTATTTACAGGGCTGTCCCGGTTAGTGCATCGTTATTATTGGGTTGGATTTGGGCTCCTGAGGACTGCATCAGTGTGTGAAAATGCTGGGGCACTGAAAAAAACATGGGTATTAGCAAGGGATTTCCAGTGACTGTGTCGTTATTTACAAGGGGTACCCGACAGTGTGTTGGTATTTCCGGGGGAAGAGTGTCACTAGAAAAACGTGTTGACAGAGGCTGTCCACGTGTGTGTGCCAGTGTTTGCAGTGGTGGGTTCAGTAAGTGCGTCGTTATTTATAGTTGTTTCCCGGGTAGTGTGTCGGTCTTCAAGATGGTGGTTCCGGGGACTGTGCTGGCATTCACAAGATGTCCCATGGAGTGTGTCAGTATTGACAGGGGCTCCCAGGGATTGAACCGGTGTTTACAGGGGATCTGGAAAGTGTTTTGCTGTTTACCGGGTGTTCTGGAAGGCTGTCAGTAATTAGAGTAATTTCCAGAAAGTTTGTCTGTATTTAACAGGGGCTCCTTGGATTGCGTTGGTGTTTACAGGGGTTGTCCTGGGATGGGTTTCGATATTGACAGGGATGTTCTGGGGAGCGTGTTAGTATTTCCAATGATTTTCTGAGGACTGTGTCAGTATTCCTGAGTGGGGCCCGGGGAGTGTGTCAATATTGCCAGGAGGCTCCCGAGCAGTGTGTCAGTATTGACAAAGGGCTCCTGTGGAGTGTGTCCATATTAACAAGGAGGTCCTGGAGATGTGTCTTTATTTATAGGCGGGTCCCGTGGAATGTATAATTATTTCAGGATTAGCCCCATCACGTGTGTTGGTACTTATAAGAAGGTTCCAGGGAATTTTGCCATTATTTTCAAAAGTGTGCTGGGCAGGGTGTCATTATTTACAGGGTTAGTCCTGGGGAGTGGTTTGGTATTTACAACGGTGACCCAGGTGTGTTTCGGTATGTACAGGCAGTACGGGTGGTTCCCTTGGAGTATTTGAGTCTTTACTGGAGTGTTCCTGGAGTGTGTATCGGTATTTCAAAGAGCGCCCGTATTCTCAAGGTGTCCCATGGAGTGTGTCAGTATTCACAGGGCGGATGCCAGAAAGGGTGTCGGTATGTACAGGGGGAACCAGGTTATGTGTCAGTATTCAGACAGGGTTCCCAGGGAGTGTGTTGATATTTACAAGGTGCACTGGGGATGGTGTCGTTATTTGTAAGATGCCCCGGGATTGTGTTTGCATTTGCAAGATGCTCTTGGGAAAGGTGTCATTATTTACAATGGTGCGCCGAGATGGATATCATTATTTACAAGGGTGCCCCTGGTAGGGTGTCATTATTTACAAGGTGCCCCGGGGAGCTTGTCATTCTTTTCAGAGGATTCCCAGTATCATTATTTAGAAATGCATCCCAGGGCATTTATGTGTCAGTATCTCCCAGGCGTCTACCAGAGAGTGTGTCCGTATTTGCGGGTGGCCCTGAGTGTGTCAGAATTTAGAGGGTGCTGCAGAGGAATTTGTCAGTAATGTCAGTAAATACTGGGGGGCGGAATTCCCGGGGATTGTGTCAATATTTACGGGGGGTCCCAGGGAGTGTGCAGGTACAAGAAAGCGGTCCCGTTGAGTATATGCATTTGCAGGGGAGTTGTCCAGGAAGTGTGTCGGAATTTATTTACAACATGAGCGAGGAGAGTGTGTTAGTATCGACAGGGATTTCGCGGGGATTGTGTCGCTATTTCCAGGGAGTCCCTGTTCAGTGTGTTGGTATTAATAAGGTGTTTATTGGGGAGTGTATCTGTATTTGCAGGAAGTGTACTATCGAATGTGTTGGTACTTATGGAGTGCCACAGGTGTGTGTCGGTATTTGTACTGATTCCGGGGAGTGTGTTGGTACTTACAGAGAGTGTTCCAGGGCCTATGTCGGTAATTGCAGGGTATTTAGGGGAGTGTCTCGGTGTTTCCTTGAGTTCCCTGGAGTATGTTGGTGTTTACAAGATTCTCGGGGATTGTGTTGGTACTTACAGGGGGAGTCCCGTGAGGTGGATTGGCTTCTACAGAGTATCCCACAGAGTGTTTAGGTATTTGCACGGATTCTGGGGAGCTTGTCGGTATTTTATAGGTGGTTACGGATTGTGTGTCAGTATTTACAGGGTCGTCACAATGAATATCACCGTATTCACACTGAAGGTCCCAAGGATGTTTTGATATTTACATGATGATCCTGGGAGTGTCAGTACTTACAGGGGGTCCCAAAGAGTGAGTTGCTATTTGCAGGATGGTCCCAAGGAGTGTGTCCGTATTTGCAAGATCGTCCGGGAGAGCATGTCAGTATTTACAAGATGGTCCTACGGTGTGTGTCAGAATACAGGGCTGTCCTGTCGAGTGTGTAAGTATTTAGAGGAGGTTTCCATAGAGCTGTGTCTCATTTACAAGGGTGCGCCAGGTGGGTGTCATTATTTACAGGATGTTCCCGGGGGTGGTTTGTTATTTACAAGAGTGTCGCGGGTGTGTATCAGTACTTGCAAGGGTGTACCGGGAAATGTATCAGCATTTTCAAGGAGTCCTGGGGAATTTGATAGTATTTACAGGGGCTTTAAGGAGATGCGTCAGTATTTACATGGGGTTCACAGGGTTCTGCGGCGGTACTTACAAATGTGCCACGGGGAGGGTGTCATTGTTTACAGGGGATTCCCAGGGTCTGTGTCAATTTTTAAACGAATATCCCGTGGTGTCTCTCTGTATGGACAGGGGTTCCTGCAGACTGTGTCCGTATTAAAGTGGGGTCCTGGGTTGTGTGTCAGTATTGACAGAGTGTTGTTGGGAAATTTTTCAGGAAATATAGGTGAGAGGGAATGTCTTGGGGATTTTGTCAGTATTTACAGGGGAGTCCCAGGTAGTGTATCAGTATTTACAGGGGTGCCTTGGTGAGTGTCTGTACTTGCAAGGGTGGGAGTACGGAGAGTGTGTCAGTATTTGCAGCAGGGTCTATGGGAGTGCGTCAGTATCGATAGGGAATACGTACAGAATGTGTCGATATTTACTGGGTGGTCCTGGGAAGCGTACTCATCAGGTGTTTACCAGGGAGTGTGTTGGTATTTACAGAGTAGTCACGGGGAATCTGTCATCATTTACAGGAGGGATCTCTGGGATTGTGTCAGTATTCACAGGTTAGTCCCGTGGAGTCAGCAAGTATTTACAGGAGGTTCCTATGGAATGTATCAGTATTTGTGGAACAGTTCTAGAAAGTGTGTTGCTATTAACAGGCAGTTTACCGGGGAGTGTGTTGGTATATACACGGAGTTTACCGGGGATTGTGTCAGTATTTATCGGGATACCATGGAGTGTGTCAGTATTTACTGGGTTGTCCCAACGAGTGTTTTGTTATTTACAAGGGTGTCCTGCGGTCTGTATCGGTATTCACAGGACGGTGCTAGTGAATGTGTCATTATTTGCAATGGGGTCTTGTGACGTGTATCGGTATTTACAGGCGGGTCCCGGGGAGTGTGTCTGCATTTACAGGGGTGTCCCAGTGCTTCTGTCACTATTTACACGTGCGTCCGGGGCAGTGTGTCAGGATTTACAGGTGGATCCATCGCGTTTCATTTGCTTTTTGCAGGGGCGTCCTGGAGAGGGTTTTGCGATTCACAGGGGGTCCCAGGGAGTGCGTCGCTCGTGGTTGTGTCAGAATGTGCTGGGGTGCATTAGGGAGTATGTGCATATAAACATGAACGTCCTGGGGAGCATGTCAGTATTTTCCTAGGCAGTAGAGCTTGTGTCTGGAAAAGACTAGATGAACTGAAGCTGTTTCCACTTGCATATGGGTCTCAACCACTGTCGGGGTGTGCAGATTTCAAAAATGGGAATGTCTGAGAGAACAGCAGGGAAGATACAGTTCCCTAAACTGGGAATATCGACGAGAATAGGTGGGATGACACAGTTCCCTAAACTGCGAATTTCAGTTTGATCAGCCGGGATTGCGTAGTTCTCTAAACTTTGAATATCGGTGTGAACAACGGGATGATACAGTTCCCTAAACTGGGAATCTGAGTGTAAACAGCCGGGATGATCCAACTCTCTAAACTGGAAATCTCGGAGTGAACAGTCGGAATGGTTTTAGTCTCTAAACTGTCAATCCCTGTGTGAACATTTGGAATGGTTCTACTCTCTCAACTGCGATTCTCAGTGTGAAAAGGGGGGAAGGTCCATCTCTCTAAATTGAGAATATCAGTGTGAACAACCATGATGTTCCAACTCTTTAAAATTGGAAACTTAGTGTGGACAATGGAATGATCTAGCTCCTTAAACTTGAAATCTCGGTGTGAACAGGTGGGATGGGTCAGGCTCCCTGAACTGGGAATCTCAGTGCGATCAGCTATGATAGTCCGTGTTTCGAAATTAGGAATCTCATTGTTTGCACTGGGATTGTCCAGTTCCCTAAACTGAGAATCGCCGTGTGAACAGTCGCGATGACCTACTCTCTAAACTTGGAATCTCGTTGCGAACAGCTGGATGATCCAGCTGCATAAACTGGGAATTTCAGTGTGAACACCCGAGATGGTCCCGCTCTCTAAACTGAGAATTTCCTTCTGAGCAACTAGGATGGTCCAGTTCCCTCAACTTGAAATCTCACTGTGAACAGCCGGGATGGTCCAGCTCTCTAATTTAGGCTTCTGAGTGTGAACAGCCGGGATGGTCCAGCTCTCTAAACTGGAAATCTCGGCGTTAACAGCTGGGATGACTGTGCTCACTAAATTGGGATTCTCAGTGTGAACGTCTGGAATTTTCCACCTCTCTAAACTGGGATGCTCATTGTGAACAGCCAAGATGGACCAGCTCTCTAAACTGGGATGCTCAGTGTTAAAAAGGGGGATGATCAAGCTCCCTAAACTGGGATTCTCAGTGTGAACAGCTGGAATTGTCCAGCTGTCTAAAGTGGGCTTCTCAGTGTGAACAGAGGGATGGTTTGACTCGCTAAACTGGAAATCTCAATGTGAACAGCCATGGTGGTCTACCTCCCTAAACCGGAAATCTCAGTGTGAACAGCCATGATAGTCCAGCTCCCTAAACTGGGAATCTCAGTGTGAATGGCCGGCATGGTCCCGTTCCCTCAACCAGGAATCTCGTTGTGAGCAGCCAGTTTGGTCTATCTCCCTAAATTGGGAAACTTGTTGTGAACAATGGGAATATCCAGCTCCCTGAACTGGGAATCTCAGTGTGAACAGACAGGTGCTCGCGCTCTCTAAAATGTGAGTCTCGTTGTGAGCAGCTGGAATGGTCCAGCTCCCTCTACTTGGGATCAATGTGAACTGCCTGGATCTCTGAAAACTCCACAGACGAGTGAATAGTGGGAGAAATGGATTGTGGGTGAGGGCTTATCGTGGAATGTGCTTATATAGTAGAACACATGAATTGTTGCAAGCAGGTGGCAACTGATGGAGGTAGATGGCAGGGAAGGTGGAGTTGATGGATTGAACAGAATGTTGGATGATGGACATGTTGGAGGGGCGAGGCTGATAAATTGCCCACAGAAATCAGGGATGTGTAGGTTAGGTGCATTAGTCGGGGTAAAATGAAGAGTGATAGGGAAAGGGAATGTGTCTGGATGGGTTGCTCTTTGGAGGATCGATGTGGACTAGTTAGGCAGAAGGGCAGGTTTCCACAATGTAGAGATTCAATAAAAAGTGAGAAGTTGTGCTCTCAACACTGAGCCTTGGAGAACACCACAGGTCACCGGCTGCCAGACCGAGAAAAACTCTTTTATCCCCACTCTCTGTTTTCTGCCAAACAGCCAAACTTTTCTCCATACCTCTGACACCATGGACCCTTACTCAGTAGCTTCCTGTGTGTCATCTCGTGAAAGACCTTCTTAAAGCCCAGGCAGATAACATCCATTCGCTCTCCTCAGTCTTACCTGTTCGTTTCTTCTTCAAATAAATCGAGCAGATTGGTCAGGCATGAACTTCTCTGAATGAAACTATGTTGACTTTTCCGTGTTTTACCATGCAAATCCAAGTATGCAGAAATTTCATTCTTCACAATAGATGCCAGGATTTTACCCACAACTGAGATTAAGGTAATTGTCCTGTAATTTTCTGTCTTTTGCCTTACTCCCATTTTAAACGGGGATATTGTTTTGGTGATTTTCCAGTCCTCTCGGAACTTCCCTGATTCTACAAATTCCTGAAAGATTGCCAACAAGGCTACGACTGTCACTTCAGGTATCTCCCATAGAACCCTGGGGTGCAGTCCAGCTGGAACAGAGGTTTATCCAACCTCGGGCCATTCCGTTTTTCTAGCATCTTCTCCTTCGTGATGACCACCATACTCAGTTCTGTCTCCTCACTCTATTGCCGAGAAGTGTAGACCAACAACTAGGAATGTATGGCTGCATGGCATGCAGTTACTGCCAAGGAAAGTCACCCAGTTCACATCCCAGATCAGGCTGCCTATCAGGGCTGCTCCCTTGCTACATGAGCATGCATTTCCCTGCCTCCAAGCATGCCCACAGCATGCTTTACCTTGCCCTGTCAGCGCCTTGTGATGGCAGTTGGCACAGACACACAACCAGGCTACTGGCGGTACTGTGTCTTGTCCTCAGTCAGGGACATTTGCACCTGTTATATATCACTGTTCCAATGTCATTCTAACCCTTATACCACATGGCAAAAGTGATCGTACCAAACACACTGCATCTGCAACAAAGTCTCTGATACGTCTGATAGTCTCAGGGGAACGGACTGCAGGGAAATGCATGGGGCACCTTCAGCCGGTGGCTGGGGTTTCTAACTTGGTTTTCAATGGATTGTTGTTTCATTGATAATTTTGAATGATTTATAGACTCATACAGTCAGAGATGTATAGCATGGAAACAGACTCTTTGCTCGATATCCCTCCAAACCATTCCTATTCATATACCATACAGATGGCTTTTAAATGTTACAATCATACTAGCCTCCCCCACTTCCTCTAGCAGCTCATTCCATACACGTACCACCCTCTGTCTGAAAAAGTTGACCCTCAGGTCTCTTTTATATCTTTCCTCTCTCACGCTAAACCGATGTACTTTAGTTCTCGACTCGCCCACTCCAGGGAAGAGACTTTGTCTATTCATCCTATCCACGCCCTTTAAGATTTTATGAACCTCAACAAGGTCACCCCTCAGCTCCTGACACTCCAGGGAGAACAACCGTTACCTATTCAACCTCTCCCTATAGCTCAAATCCTCCGACCCTGGTAACATCATTGTAAGTCTTTTTTGAGACCTTTCAAGTTTCATGACATCTTTCCGATAGGAAGGAGACCAGAATTGCACGCAATATTCTAAAATTGGCCCAACCAATATCCTGTACATCCGCAACATCAGCCCCAACTCCTATACTCAATGCTCTGACCAATAATGGAAAGCATACCATGCATTTTCTTCATTATGCTATCGATCCGTGACTCCAGTTTCAAGGAGCTATGAACCTACAGTCCAAGGTCTGTTTGTTCAGCATTACACTGGAGGACATTACCAACAAGTGCATAAGTTGTGGTAAGATTTGCTTTCCCAAAAATACAGAACCTCGCATTTATCTAAGTTATACTCCATATACCAGTTTTCAGGCTATAGGCCCATCTGATCAAGTTCCCGTAGTAATCTGAGGTTCCCTTCTTCGCTGTCCACTACACCTCCGATTTTGGTGTTATCTGCAAACTTACTAACTGTACCTCTTATGCTCACATCCGAATCATTCATATCAATGACGAAAAGTAGTAGGCCCAGCACCGATCCTTGTGGCACTCTACTGGTCACAGGTCTCCAATCTGAAAAACATCCTTCCACAACCACCTATGTCTTCTACCTTTGAACCAGTTCTGTATCCAAGTAGCTAGTTCTCACTGTATTCGGTGAGATCTAAACTGGGTAAACAGTCGAATCTGGTCGAACAACTTACTGAAGTTCATATCGAAGACGTCCACTGCTGTGTCCTCATCAATCCTCTTTGTTACTTCATTAAAAAAAAAACTCTATCAAGTTTGTGAGACATAGTTTCCTACGCACAAAGCCGTATGACTATTCCTAATCAGTCCTTGCCTTTCCACATACATTTACGTCCTGTCCTGCAGGACTTCTTGACAAGTTTCTCAATCTTCATTTACAGTCAAACATTTTAGCCTGTTTATCCAATCTTGGTCAGTTCTCCCCTCATGCCGTGTAATTGGCTTTGTTTTGATTTTGGATTTTTGCGTGTGTTTAGAACGATCATTCATTTTATCATTTGTATTCATTTGTTGGTCATGTTGCAGACCCAGATCCATAATGATAAAATTAAACAACAGTCCAGTACAAGAACAGGCCATTCAGCCCAGCAAGCCCGCACCAACACATGGTGTCATTCCAAAGTTAAAACAAGTATTTGCTCCAATACCTTCTATGTCATTCTATTCCTTACTAACTCATAATCGTGCCAAGATCCCTCTGAAACCTTGCTATATTGGCTTCTTCCCCTCTAACAGTGCATTCCAGGCACTTTCACATTCTGTCTGGAACAGCAAAAAAAAAACATTTACCGATCACATCTCCTGAACTTTCTCCATTTTACATAAAATCTACGGTCCTGAGTAATTGATACTTCTACTCTGGGGGGAAAAGCCTCTAACTGTCCTTCTATCTATGCCTCTGATAACTTTATAAATATCTATCAGGTAACCCCATAGCCAATGATGCCCAGGTGCAAACAAACCATGTGTTTTCAATTTATCCTTCTGGCTAATACCCTCCAAACCAGACAACATGCTGGTAAAGCTTTTCCATACCCTCTCCAACATTTCAATATCGTGTGGCAACCAGTAGTGTACACAGTATTCTAGATCAATGATGCTGGAAAAGCACAGCAGTTCAGGCAGCATCCGAGGAGCTTCAGCAAAATCGACGTTTCGGACAGAAGCCCTTCATCAGGAATAAAGGCAGAGAGCCTGAAGCGTGGAGAGATAAGCTAGGGGAGGATGGGGGTGGGGAGAGAGTAGCATAGAGTACAATGTGTGAGTGGGGGAGGAGATGAAGGTGATAGGTCAGGGAGGAGAGGGTGGAGTGGACAGGTGGAAAAGGAGCTAGGTAGGTCGGACAAGTCCAGACAAGTCAAGGGGACTGGAAGTTTGAAACTAGGATGAGGTGGGGGAAGGGGAAATTAGGAAGCTGTTGAAGTCCACATTGATGCCCTGGGGTTGAAGTGTTCCGAGGCGGAAGATGAGGCGTTCTTCCGCCAGGCGTCTGGCGGTGAGGGAGCGGCGGTGAAGGAGGCCCAGGGCCTCCATGTCCTCGGCAGAGTGGGACGGGGAGTTGAAATGTTGGGCCACGGGTCGGTTTGGTTGATTGGTGCGGGTGTCTCGGAGATGTTCCATGAAGCGCTCTGCTAAGAGGCGCCCAGTCTCCCCAATGTAGAGGAGACCGCATCGGGAGCAACGGATACAATAAATGATATTAGTGGATGTGCAGGTAAAATTTTGATGGATATGGAAGGCTCCTTTAGGGCCTTGGATAGAGGTGAGGAAGGAGGTGTGGGCACAGGTTTTACAGTTCCTGCGGTGGCAGGGGAAAGTGCCAGGATGGGAGGGTGGGTCGTAGGGGGGCGTGGACCTGACCAGGTAGTCACGGAGGGAACGGTCTTTGCGGAAGGCGGAAAGGGGTGGGAAGGGAAATATATCCCTGGTGGTGGGGTCTTTTTGGAGGTGGCAGAAATGTCGGCGGATGATTTGGTTTATGCGGAGGTTTGTAGGGTGGAAGGTGAGCACCAGGGGCGTTCTGTCCTTGTTACGGTTCGAGGGGTGGGGTCTGAGGGCGGAGGTGCGGGATGTGCACGAGATGCGTTTGAGGGAATCTTTAACCACGTGGGAAGGGAAATTGCGATCTCTAAAGAAGGAGGCCATCTGGTGTGTTCTATGGTGGAACTGCTCCTCCTGGGAGCAGATACGGCGGAGGCGGATGAATTGGGAATAGGGGATGGCATTTTTGCAAGAGATAGGGTGGGAAGAGGTGTAATCCAGGTAGCTGTGGGCGTCGGTGGGTTTGTAAAAAATGTCAGTGTCAAGTCGGTCGTCACTAATGGAGATGGAGAGGTCCAGGAAGGGGAGGGAGGTGTCAGAGATGGTCCAGGTAAATTTAAGGTCAGGGTGGAATGTGTTGGTGAAGTTGATGAATTGCTCAACCTCCTCGCGGGAGCACGAGGTGGCGCCAATGCAGTCATGAATGTAGCGGAGGATGACGTCGGGAGTGGTGCCGGTGTAACTACGGAAGATCAACTGTTCTACGTCGCCAACAAGAGACAGGTATACAGTCTGCCCTGCCTCAGCTGAGGGCCACACTCTCTCAGAATTGCAAAGGACCCACTCTGTACTACATCCTCAGGAGAATAAATACTCTGAACAAACAGTATTTCAATTCCATCTCAAACATCAAAAACTGTAAGTACAACAAACTTTTATCCACCCACGTCCATAACCAGTGCACCTCAAACATTCCAGAAGATTCCCCTGGCCTCGGAAACACCATTAGCCATGCGGCTAATGCAGCTACCACCCCCACGCTGATTGATGATGCCACTTCTGCACCCATCATGGCCACTCCCATAGCCAGTTCCGGCCCTCACATCATTGCCGATGCCACATGCTCAGTGACTTCCGCCACCCCTACTGCCCCTCCCCCATTTACACATTGTACTCTATGCTACTCTCTCCCCATCCCCATCCTACCCTAGCTTATCTCTCCACGCTTCAGGCTCTCTGCCTTTATTCCTGATGAAGGGATTTTGCCCGAAACGTCGATTTTGCTGAAGCTCCTCGGATACTGCCTGAACTGCTGTGCTCTTCCAGCACCATTGATCCAGAATCTGGTTTCCAGCATCTGCAGTCATTGTTTTTACCTACACAGTATTCTAAATGCACCTCGAACTAAGTTTCTCTACAGCTGCAATATGACCTGTATTTATTCATATTGCATGCTCCAATGCATGTCTGCAAGTTTTCCGTCAGTCTTCTTGATCACCCTATCCACCGTGTTGCCATATTCAGGGAACTTTGGAGCTGTACACCAAGATGCCTTCAGATGTTGATGAGATCAGTAGTTTTTTCCATCCACTTTATACTTCTTTCCTGCATTAGTCCTTCCAAAAGGCATCACGTCACAATTGTCCAAATAAAGTTACATCTGTGTTTTCTCTATCCAAGTCTGCAGCTGACCTATATCCGGCCTTATTCTCTGGCAATCATCATCACAATCTGCAACTCTGCCAATCAATTTACAGATCTCTCGTCACAAAATCACTGTTCCACCACTACTCTGTCTTCTATGGCCAAGCAGTTCTCTATCCATCTTGCTAACTTACCGCTGATCCCGTTTCACATCACATTCTGTATGAGCCTGTCATAAGGAACCATATCAAAGGCTTTCCTAAGGTCAAAAACATCCAGTCCCATGCCCTCATAGATCAATTTTATCACTTCCTCAATATAATCAATCAATTTTGTGAGACATGATCCTCCCCACACAAATGTGTTGCCTGTTGCTAGTCCATACTAGAGTACTGTTGGAGATGCACTCATTCAGCCAAGTGATTATTGCATCATAATCCTGACTTGAACCTTGGAGAGTAGATTGCATTCCTTACAGTGTTGAAACAGGCCCTTCGGCCTTACCAGTCCACATCAACCGTCCGAAGAGTAACCCACCCAGATCCTTTTCTCTCTGACTAAAACACTTGACAATCCAGTATGGCCAATTCATCTGGCCTGCACATCTTTGGTCTGTGGGAGGAAACTCACGCAGACACGGGGAGGGGGGGGGGGGGAATACGCAAACTCCAAACAGAGCGTCGCCAAAGGCCAGAATCGAACATAGGACCTTGGCGCTGTGAGGTCGCGGTGCTGAACACTGAGCCACCGTGCCTCTCTTGATTGTGCCTGTAGAGTGGGAGATACGTCGGGCCGTGACGGTTACTGTACAGTAGGATGTATGCCGGGCCGTGATGGTTACTGTACAGTGGGAAGTATGTCAGGCCGTGATGGTTACTGTACAGTGGGAGGTATGCCGGGCCGTGATGGTTACTGTACAGTGGGAGGTATGTCAGACCGTGTTGGTTACTGTACAGTGGGAGGTAAGTCAGGCCGTGATGGTTACTGTACAGTGGGGCCTATGTCGGGCCGTGATGGTTACTGTACAGTGGGAGGTATGTCAGGCTGTGATGGTTACTGTACAGTGGGAGGTATGTCAGGCCGTGATAGTTACTGTACAGTGGGAGGTATGTCTGACTGTGAGGTTACTGTGCAGTGGGAGGTCTGTCGGGCCGTCATGGTTCCTGTACAGTGGGACGTATGCCGGGCCGTGATGGTTACTGTACAGTGGGAGGTATGTCGGGCCATGATGGTTACTGTACAGTGGGGAGTCTGTCTGGCTGTGAAGTTGCAGACTGTATGATCTGTACAGAGTATGATTCTGCTGATGCCGATGGCCCTCTGCACCTCATGGCTGCATCATCATTGGTTATTCAATCTTTGTAAAGTCTGTTCCATTCAGTACTCATGGAGCTACATATCATGGTGTGGGGGGTCTGCAAAATGCGAACCCTTGCTCCCCATTGTGCAGTGACCATTCTTCCTGATGTATGAAATGGAGAGGTGTATCTGCAGCAGGCAGATCGGTGATGATGTGGTCAGTTATATGTTGCCCTTTTATTGATTCCACCATAACCTGCCACAGTGCAGTCTAGCAGCCACAGGATCCAGCATCAATGCTGAGTACTATCATTAGATTAGATTCCCTACAGGATGGGAACAGGCCCTTCGGCCCAACCAGTCCACACCGACCCTCAGAAGAGCAATACACGCCTCGCTGAACACTATGGGCAGTTTAACATGGCCAATTCACTTGAGCTGCACATCTTTGGACTGTGGGAGGAAACCCACGCAGGCACAGAGAGAATGTGAAAATGCCGCACAGGCAGTTGCCAGAGGCTGGAATCAAATCTGGGACCCTGGTGCTATGAGGCAGCAGTGCTAACCACTGAGCCACCATGACAACCTATATTGACTGTATACCAAGGAGCTGTCCCCTCTGCCTGTCTGTGTCCTGTCAGTGGGATAGAACCTAACAGAGAGAGAGTGGTGATGTTGCCTGGGACATAGTCCTGTTCACAGAATCCTGCTTAACAGACAATATCTGACTGTTACTTGATTAGTCCATGGGAAATATATACCTGGTCACTTTCACATTTTCTGTAATGAAGAGTTAATATCACTTTATTTCTTACATATTTTGAAATAAACCAAACATCATTGTTTTTCAGTAGAAAACAATTGAAGTGTACAATAATTGAACTACCAGAGCGTCCACCTAACTAATACACAATTCAGTGACTACAGTAAAGAGCTGATTCATGTTCAGATCAGTGAACCCACCATCTTGCAAGCAGCAAAGCTATTGAAAATGACTTTGAGGAAAAGCCTGAATTCCGATACAGTATTACTAGCCCTCACCACGACCTCCAAAACACTGACCATCTCCAAAATGTGTCCAGAGACCTTCCAAACTGGAGCTGGGCAGTTACTCACACAATCCCTCACAATAGACTGGTTAGAGACATACCTGAACAATAGGAAAATGTGTGTGGGGCAGACTGGTCAATGGACTAGCACATGGCGCTGGTCCAGACGCAGTTCAATAAAAACAACCTGTAAACAGCCATGTCTTGCAAATATATCTCTTCTTTTGTGCCACCTAAACTCTGTAATTCTGAACCTTGGTCCTGATCCTGAATGAAGGTGTTATAAAGGTGATGGACTCCCGCAGCATATGGTATCTTACATTGAATCCGTCATAAACCATATCCAGTGTATATTAGCCCCACAATGTTAGTATCCAAACAGAATTGTGCAGCTCCATTGATGGCCAGTATGATCCCAGCCCAACGAGCTTGTGTGTAACTTGAGCTGGAAATCTCTGTGTAAATGTTTGCAGCATTTTTCTAACCATTAACAGCCTTTAAGTACTGTCTCTTTACTGAAGGTCCGATATCCTTTCGTAATACCAACTTTTAGATTGTCCAAAAAGCACAAAATCACCCATTTATTCAGTACACTGTTATAACAACAATATGATGAAAACTCGCAGTAATTAGCATAGAAATGATTAGTCTTATTGCCACACCCAAGACCAAATTATTATTCAGTACAAGGACTTTGAAAATATACAATCATTTTCCCTTGTATTAATACTGTTAACTAATAGTCGATTCTCCTGCTCCTCAGATGCTGCCTGAACGTCTGAGGTTTTGTTCAGAACCACATTTTTTGACTCTGATCTCCAGCATCTGCAGTCCTCGCTTTCTCCCTGCTAATAATCATAATCATTTTCATGGCAACAATGTCACTGTGTGTTTAAACATGCCCCAGTCAGATATGAGTACATTTTCAGTTGCTTCTGTCTATCTTAGAGCTCAGTAATGTGGGATGAGAATGCCAGTGTCTGGGATGCTCGGTATGTAGGCCATGCCTTTGAGAGACTGACAGATTGTTTCAAACATCATATCCCTTCAGCTGTTCACAACAAGCAAGGAACTGCCTGGAACAACCACCCTGAGTTCACAAAACCCAAAACCGTGTCCAGCATTAAACAGGTCTCGACAATATTCTTTATGTTAATTTATTCATGCAATGTGATTGGGACGGCATTTATTGATAGATATGGAACTTGAAAGAGTGACACTGTAGGAACGGCAATATACTTCCCAATCAGGATGGTAGGCGGTTTAGAACAGAACGCGAACATGGTGGAGGTCCCGTGTATCTGCTTTCCTTGTCCTTATTGATGTTCGGGGGTTCAGAGGTTCGTTGTAAGGAGCCTTGGTAAATTTCTGCAGAGCATCAAGTAGATGGCAGGTATTGCTGCTACTGAGCATCAGTGGATGAGGGGTGAAGCTGCGCCCACACAGGCAAATGGAAGTATTCAACATGTGTCTTAACAATAGGGGACAGGCTTTTGGAAATTTTGAGGTGAGTTATTACTGCAGAATTTCTAGCCTCTGACATATTCTTGTAGCCAATGAATTTATATGCGTCAAAAAGCTGGAAAAACAAAACACGTCAGGCAGCAGCTGAGGTACAGGAGGTTCAATGTTTTAGCATAAGCCCTTCACAGGAATAGGTAATTGAATCATATGGTAGGTTCAGTTCACGTTAACGATAATCCCCGCGATATTGCTTGGTATGTGTTCAGTTATGCTGGTGGCATTGACCGTTAGAGGATTTGGTTTAATTTTCCATTGTTAGAAGTAATCGTTGACTGGCACATGTGTAATGGAAATGGTATTGTCACTGTGAAGCACACACCTGCATATTTCCAGGTCCTAGTACATTTGGACAAGGACTGCTTCTGCATCTGAGTAAATCACGAATGGTGTTAAACATTGTCCAATCATTGGCAAACATCCCCAGTTGTGACTTAACAATGTAGGGATTGTTATTTATGAAGCAGCTGAAAATTATTGGGCCGAGGGAAGAAAGCACTCTGACAGCTCACTGATGCTGTCCCTCTCTCTGAGCTCGGAAGCTGGCTTCTAGTTCCACCTCCTCCAGAGGTATCTAACAACATATCTGAAAACAATAATGTTACAGTAGCTTCCCCAAATAACTGAGCGAGGACTTGGCTACCTCAATCAGTTGGACCGCCGGTTTGTAATGCAGATTAATGCCGACAGTGTGGGTTCAATTCTGCACTGACTGACGTGACTGAAAAGGGAGAACTCAACCTCTCCCTTATTTGAGGCATGATGACTGTCCAGTTAAACTGCCACCAATCGTCTCTGTCCAAAGAGAGAGCAGCCCCATCATCCTGTCGGGGTATGGTGCCTTACCTTTCCACTTCTGATCTACAGGTTTACCCAGAAACCCCTCCCCTGGGGAACTGCTGCAGAGCTGTCCTGGAGCTGAGATGGATGCTCTCCTCCAACCCCAGCCACCTTCCTTTCAGGTATAACTTCAAACAGTGCAAACGGTTCCTATTTGCTCCAGTTTTGTCATTAGTCCTTGATAGGAAACTTTGTCAACTGCAGATATGATGGTGTTAAGCTCAGTCACTGTTGCCTCGCCTCCAGAATTCAGCTGCATGATCTCTTGTACATCGTTAAACCAAGGCTTCAATGAGCCCAAGGGATGAGAGCCCAAACTGAGCTTCAGTGAGCAGTTTGGTGCTGAGAAAGTGCTGCTTGATCCCACTGTGAGTAACATCTTCCATCCCTTTATTAATGATAGAGAGGAGAGCAATGGGGTAGACATTGATTGTCTGATGGTTTGTCTGTGTGTGTACAGGACACACCCGGAGAGTTTCCCACATTGACAGGTCGATGCCAGTGCTGTATCCCAGCAGGAACAGCTTGAATGGAATCTTATCAGGGCCCACAGCCTTTGCATTCCCCATCTCTCCAGTCGTTTGGAATTACCACACACAGTGATTCGAATTCGCTGAAGACTGCCATCTGGAGGAGACTAACATAGATCCTCCTATCGATACTTCTGTCTGAACTTTGTTGTGGTCGTTCCAGACTGAGCTTTTCTGTTGTTGTGTTGGGCCATTCCATCATTGAGGAAGATGATATGTGGAGATCCTCCTCATCCAGAGTTGTTTGATTGACACCACCATTCAACCTGACTGCATATGACAGGATTGTAGCGATTAGATCGAATTGTTAGTTAGATCTGTCTGTCACTGGCTGTTTATGCTATTTGGTGAGTAAGTGGTTCCTGTTCAGTAACGTCGCCTCATTTTTAGGTGTACCTGGTGCTCCTCCTGGCCAGCCCTCCTGTATTCTCCATTGAACAAGTGTTTATACCCTGGCCTGATGGTCAGGGTAAAGTTGAGCATATGCCAGGCAGTGACAGTGAAAATTGTGCGAGAGTACAATTCTGTTGCTGATGACTCGAATCACCTCACACAGGCCAGAGCTGAGTTCTAGATCTCTTTAAAATCTGTCCCGTTAAGCTCGGGACATGTGTATCTCACATGTGCGCTGATGCGTGTACACACACACGCACGTGCACACACACATGGACAGGCACAATAAGTAAAAGTGGGACTTTGTCTCCAGATATACTGTGTGCGGTATACACTGTTCCCAATGTGCTCATCGATTAATGTCTTTGCAGCCGATAGGTTGCTGAGGATGAGGTCAAATATGTTTCTCCCTGTCAATCGTTCCCTCTCCACCCGGTGCCGAACCAGTCTCGCAGCTATGTTCGTTTGGACCCGACCATCTCGATCAGCAATGCTGCTGCTGTGCCCCTCTGGGTGGTGGTTTTGAAATGGCCACCCAGTATACATTCTCCAGCTCATGAACTCTGTCAGTGAGTCCTCCATGTGTTGTTCAATGTAGAGGGACACTGATTCATCAGCTGAGGGAAGGCATTCAGCAGGAGGTTTCCGTGTCAGAGTTTGATCTGACACCGAGAGGTTTCGTTATGTCACGTTGTTGCTTTAGAAGTCTGTAGGACGTCTCTCCTACATCTATCACTCGTCCCAAGACGTTAGGAAGGAGGGATTTCTAGTGTCTGCAGGGCTTTTAATTTTTTGTAACTATCAATCGAAGGGCCTCTTCTGTGTTGTATGACACTCACTCTATGACGCTTGTGATTGGACAGTCCAGGTCTCTCTCCTTCAGTTCATGCAATTGCCTTGTCTATTCCACTGATTTCTGCAATATTTTCTCTTTTGAGACATTGCACAATTCCGTTTTTAAACTATCTATGTTATCTATGTTTATCTCTATCTTTCCCTATCATGTCCTCCAGCCGCTACATCCATATGTATCTCAGTAACCTTCCGTATCACTACAATATAGAACATAGAACATAGAACATAGAACATAGAAGAATACAGCTCAGTACAGGCCCTTTGGCCCTCGATGTTGCGCCGATCCAAGCCCACCTAACCTATACTAACCCACTATCCTCCATATACCTATCCAATGCCCGCTTAAATGCCCATAAAGAGGGAGAGTCCACCACTGCTGCTGGCAGGGCATTCCATGAACTTACGACTCGCTGAGTGAAGAACCTACCCCTAACTTCAGTCCTATATCTACCCCCCCTTAATTTAAAGCTATGCCCCCCTTGTAATACCCGACTCCATACGCGGGAAAAGGTTCACACTGTCAACCCTATCTAACCCCCTAATCATCTTGTACACCTCAATCAAGTCACCCCTAAACCTTCTTTTCTCTAATGAAAACAGCCCCAAGTGTCTCAGTCTTTCCTCATACGATCTTCCTTCCATACCAGGCAACATCCTGGTAAACCTCCTCTGCACCCATTCCAGTGCCTCCACATCCTTCCTATAGTATGGCCACCAAAACTGCACACAATATTCCAGATGCGGCCGCACCAGAGTCTTATACAACTGCATCATGACCTCAGGACTCCGGAACTCAATTCCTCTACCAATAAAAGCCAGTACGCCATATGCCTTCCTCACCGCACTATTTACCTGGGTGGCAACTTTCAGAGATCTGTGTACATGGACACCAAGATCCCTCTGCTCATCCACACTACCAAGTATCCGACCATTAGCCCAGTACCCCATCTTTTTGTTATTCTTCCCAAAGTGAATCACCTCACATTTAGCTACATTGAATTCCATTTGCCACCTTTCTGCCCAGCTCTGCAGCTTCTCTATATCCTGCTGTAACCTGCCACATCCTTTCTCACTGTCAACAACTCCTCCGACTTTCGTATCATCCGCAAACTTGCTCACCCAACCTTCTAACCCCTCTTCCAGGTCATTTATAAAAATGACAAACAGCAATGGCCCCAAAACAGATCCTTGCGGAACACCGCTAGTGACGGCACTCCATGAAGAAACTTTGCCATCAACTACTACCCTCTGTCTTCTTCCATCCAGCCAATTCCTAATCCAAACCTCCAACTCACCCTCAATGCCATATCTCCGTATTTTCTGCAGTAGCCTACCATGGGGAACCTTATCAAACGCCTTACTAAAATCCATATCTACCACATCTACCGTTTTCCCCTCATCAACCTCCTTCGTCACCTTTTCAAAGAATTCAATAAGGTTTGTGAGGCACGACCTGCCCTTCACAAAACCATGCTGACTATCCTTGATCACATTATTCCTATCCAGATGTGCATAAATCCTATCCCTTACAATTCTCTCTAAGACTTTGCCCACAACAGAAGTGAGACTCACCGGCCTATAGTTACTAGGATTATCCCTACTCCCCTTTTTGAACAAGGGAACCACATTTGCTATCCTCCAGTCTTCTGGCACTACTCCTGTAGACAAAGAGGACATAAAAATCAAGGCCAATGGCTCTGCAATCTCCTCCCTTGCTTCCCAGAGAATCCTAGGATAAATGCCATCAGGCCCAGGGGACTTATCTATTTTCACCTTTTCCAGGATTTCCAACACCTCTTCTCTACATACCTCAAAGCCATCCATTCTACTTATTTGTGACTCAGTATTCACATCGATGACAATGCCCTGTTCCTGAGTAAATACTGAAGAAAAGTATTCATTCAGTGTCTCCCCAATCTCTTGCGCCTCCACACGCAACATCCCACTACTATCCTTGACTGGACCTATTCCTACCCTAGTCATTCTTTTATTCCTAACATACCTATAGAAAGCCTTAGGGTTTTCCCTAATCCTACCGACTAAGGACCTTTCATGTCCCCTCCTTGCTGCTCTTAGCTCTCTCTTCAGGTCCTTCCTGGCTACCCTATAACTCTCAATCGCCCCAATTGAACCTTCACGTCTCATCTTGAGATAGGCCGCCCTCTTCCATTTAACAAGGGATTCCAATTCCTTATTAAACCACGGCTCCCTCGCACGACCCTTTCCTCCCTGCCTGACAGGTACATAATTATCAAGGACACTCAATAGTTGCTCCTTGAACAAGCTCCACATATCATTTACACTCTTGCCTTGGAGTCTACTTTTCCAAGCCACAATATGTATCTCATACTCCAGCCCCATCTATCACTGTAAATTCCGCCAGTCCCCACACCTCTCCGCATCTCTCTCACCTCCAGATGCTTCACCTTTCTCCATATCCTGTGAATGAATTTAAAAATATCTCACTAATCTATTCTAGCATGCACAGGCCACGCTGTCTCTGTAATATTTCTTGCCTTGCTTTCCTGTCTCTGCAACATCTCCAGCCTTGCTTTTCTCTCTCTCTCTAACATCTCCAACCTTGCTTTCCTCTCTCTGTAACATCTCCAGCCAGTCTTTCCTATAACTGTGATATCACCAGCCATGCTTTCCTTTCTCTGTAACATCTCCAGCCTTGCTTTCCTTCACACCTCAGTGAAATGGCTTTTTCACACGTCAGTGAATTGGTTATATATCTGCTCCTGTATTTTCATCTTTCTGAAGCTCGATAAAATATCTCCAGCCTTATGTCTGTCATTGTTTGGACCCTCACCCTGACTGATAAAGCCTCATTTGTAGACACGTCCAAGATATCGTCCCTCCTTACTACAGTAACTGTTCCTTAATTAATAATGCAACATTACCTCCTCTTTAACACCCTCTCCTGTCCTGCCTATAGTTCCAGTACAAGAGACTATTGAGTTTTAGCCCTGACCTCTCTCAAACACGTCTCTGAGATGGCAAAATGTTACACCTCCATATGTCAACTCATGCTATTATCTCATCAGTCTGTCTGATAATACTCCCAGCATTAATATAAGCTGGAATATAACACCTGGAATATTCTGTGCCTCAGAGCTCTTCAATCATTAACAATTTGTTATCAGGCTACCCAATCCATGAAGCAAAAATGTAACTCTGGGACTGAATGAATATTTATTGAATTGTAACTTCTTCTAAAAAAATGAATTCATCAAGTGCAACTTTCCAGATCTGAGCAGTCAGCTCCACATACAATGAGTTTCTGGTGGTTAATTCCCCGCTCAGTGTGCAGAGGGGACAGCCTTCAGTAGTGGAGAAAGTGAGGAATACAGTTGATGGAGATCACAGTCGAAAAGTGTGTTACTGGAAAAGCACAGCAGGTCAGGCAGCATCCGACGAGCAGGAGAGTCAACAGTTCGTGCATGTGCTCCTTATCAGGAAGGCATTGGTGCATTTTTTTGGATTCCGTGATTCGCAGGACGTTGGGAACTGTACTTACTCAGGAAGGCAGCACTGCATATAGCACTTAAGATGAAAGCAGTCAATCAATTGGTTGGACAGGGTTAGACAAGTTGAGGGGAAGTACAGTCTGATTGAAGTACAAACATAAGGATAGATAAACGCCCTGGGCTAAATGGGGTATACACGAGGTTACTCCAGGAAGTATTGAAAGAGATTGATGTGCCTTTGGTAATGATCTTTGTGTCTTCACTGTCCACTATAGTAGTACCAGATGATTGGAGGGTGGCAAACATTATTCCCTTGTTCAGGGAAGGGAATAGGGATTACCCTGGGAATGATAGAACAGTAAGTTTTACATCAGCGGTAGGCAAAGTATTGGAGACGATTCTGAGAGAAAGGATTTGCAATTATTGAGAAAACGATAGTTTGATTAGAGATGGTCAGCATGGCTTTGTGAGGGGCAGGTCATCCCTCAGAAAACATACTGAATTCTTTGAAGGTGTGAAAAAACATGTTGATGAAGGTAGACCAGTAGATGTGGTGAACACGAATTCTAGAAAGATGTTTGATAAGGTTCCCCATTGTAGGCTCATTCATAAAGTAAGGAAGCATGGGATGCAGGGAATGTGGCTGTCTGGATATGGACTTGGCTCGCCCATAGAAGGCAGAAGATGGTAGCAGATGGAAAGTATTCAGACTGGAGGTCAGTGACCAGCGGTGTTCACCGGGGATTGGCTCTGGGACCTGTGCTCTTTATGATTTTTATCAATGACCTTGACGAGGAAGTGGAATGGTGGGTTAGTAATGTGCCGATGACATGAAGGTTGATGGAGTTATGGATAGTGTGGAGGGCTGTTGTAGGTTGCAACAGGACACTGACAGGATGCAGAGCTGGACTGATAAGTGGCAGATCGAGTTCAAGCTTAAAAAAAGTGTGAAGTGATTTATTTTGGAATTTTGCGTTTGCATACAGAATATAGGATTAAAGGCAGAATTCTTGGCCAAGGGGAGGAACAGAGGGAAATTGGGGTCCATGTCCATAGATCCCGCAAAGTTACCACCCAAGATGACAGGGTTGTTAAGAAGATGTATGGTATGTTGGCTTTCATTAGCAGGGGGATTGAATTTAAGAATACCGAGGTTAATGCTTATCTCTATAAAGTTGTTGTTCAACAATGCTTGGAATATTGTGTTCAGTTGTGGTTCCCTCATTAGAGGAAACATGTGGAAGGCTCAGAGAGTGTGCAGAGGAGATTTACCAGGATGCTGCCTGGAATGAAGGACATGTCTTAGTAAGAAAATCTGAGTGAGCTAGGGCTTTTCTCCCTGGAGTGAAGAAGAATGACAGCTGACTTGATAGAGGTGTACAAGATGTTGAGAGACAAAGATTAGATAGCCAGAGTCTTTTCAACAAGGGGAACAATTTTAAAATGATTGGAGGAAGGTTTAGGGGAGATGTCAGAGGTAGGTTCATAACACAGAGAGTGGTGGGAGCGGAATGCACCGCCAGCGGTGGTCGTAGAATCAGATACATTAGGGAAACTTAAGAAGACTCTTGGATGGGTACATGGAAGTTAGTACGTTGAAGGTTATGAAGGTTAGCCTGATCTTAGAGTAGGATAAAAGGCAGGCAAAACATTGAGGGCTGAAGGGCTCTGACTGCGCTGTACTTTTTATGTTCCAGGATTCATCCACCTTGTGGATTCTCATCAGTTGGTAAATGTGTGAGGGAGTGAGGTGTGTGAGGACAGGAAGCTGGGAGGGGCGTTAGGCCTATATTTCCAGTTATGGTGTGTATGGTTACTGTTATCTGAGTGTCAGCACAATACGTGTGGTTCCCTAGACCAAACAAAATCCACAAAGTTCAGTTACGAATGTGATTTTTGGATTGCTGTTTGCTCCTGGTTGCTTCAGATACATTCTGTTGGGTGACCCATATATTAATATCTGACCATCCACAGACGTGTACAATATTATTTTGATACTGGCGAATGTGAAGGTACATTTATTGGATAAAGTTTCAAAGGGTCATTGTGAGTCACAAGATACTGCAGAAGACTATCAAAGTGTGAATGTTTTCACCCAGGTGTCTGGTCTAGGGTGCAGGTTTATGGTGTCCTGGGGTCATGCCAGAGGTCATCACCACAAGTAACCTGTGCGGTTTGATTCTGACCCTCCATGTCCATAAATCTGCTGCCTGGGCCAGGCTTTGACGGAAGATGAATTTGTAAGACCTGGCTCCTGTTCAGTCATTGGTATCTAATTTAGACAACATTTGAACCTGCAGTGACAGCAGTGATAGCCTGTTGGCTAGTTTCCTCCTGCTCAAGGTGGATTTCAAATGATTCTCTGTGAGGGAATGTTTGAATGACTGCCCTGACCAAAGTTGGAAACTCTCTTCACAGATTCAGGAGCAGGCCAGTGTCTCACTTAGTGTCACAGGCAGCTGTGAGGTCCAGTAACACTGTATCCGAATTCAGGCCTTTTGGAATCCACTTTTAATGTCGGTCATGCTGCAATGTGATGGGTTTACTGACATGAACAATGATCAGGAGTTTGCCATGTTTGTGAATTGGGCAATAATAAGTATGATTTACAATTATTCAACTGAACAAAAGCTGCAACATATCTGAAAACAATGGATTCGATATTTATGGAAGTAAAATATAAACACCGAATAACCTTTTATGATACAAAAGTAAAGAATGCACATTTTGTTTTGTACCAAAAAAGAACATGTTTTCGTACTGTTTTGGTGATCACAATTACACATTGAACCTCAGTATTCAAATACACACATTGTCGCTCTATCATTTGCAAAGTGGTTGACCTCTGACTGATTGCATATTCAGAGTGAACAAATGATTGAACAATCAAATAGACTTATAACTCTTTACGTATTTAAATATAATCAATCAATTTAATTTCTCACTTGAAATGTGTGAGTTTCAGCTATTTGCCAACAATTCTATTAGTTTTAAAATAATGATGTAAAAGGATAGACTAGATCAAAAAGTTGAAGTTCTAAATTGGAGAGAGGCCAATGTTGATGGTATTAGGCAAGAACTTTCAAAAACTGATCGGAGGTAGATGTTCGCAGGTAAAGGGATGGCTGGAAAATGGAAAGCCTTAAGAAATCAGATAGCCAGAGAGCAGAGAGAGTACATTCTTGTTAGGGTGAAAGGAAAGGCTGGTAGATATAGAGAGTGTTGAACGACTAAAGAAATTGAGAGTCTTGTTAAGAAAAAGAAGGAAGCATATGACAGGTAGAGGCAGGGTAGATCGAGTGAATTCTTAGAACAGTATAAAGCTCGTGTGAGTATACTAAAGAGGGAAATCTGGAGGGCCAAATAGGGACATGATATAGCTTGAACAGAGCCCTCAAAGATCAGCAAAGTGGTCTTTGTGTGGAGCCGCAGGAGATAGGGAGATAGTAAAAGAGTATTTTGTTTCAGTGTTTACTCAGGAGAAGGACATGGGAGATGTAGGTATACAGAGAAATAGATGGTGACATCTTGCCAATTGTCCATATTACAGAGGAGGAAGTGCTGGATGTCTTGAAACGCATAAAAGTGGATAAATCCCCATGAACCGATCGATCAGGTGTACACTAGAATTCTGAGGGAAGCTAGGGAAGTGATAGCTGGGCCTCTTACCAAGATAATCGTACCATTGATAATCACAGATGAGGTGCCAGAACATGGTGCCACTGTTTAAGAAAGGTGTTAAGGACAAGCCAGGAAACTATTGACCAGTGAGCTTGACGTCACGGTAGGGCATGTTGTTGCAGGGAATCCTGAGGGACAGGATGTACATGTATTTGGAAAGGGAAGGAAAGTGAACATGGCTTTGTGCGTGGGAAAACATGTCTCAAAAACCTGATTGAGTTTTTTGCAGAAGTAACAAAGATGATTGATGAGGGCAGAGCAGTGGACGTGATCTATAAGGACTTCAGTAATGCATTCGTTAAGGATCCCCATGGGAGACTGGATAGCAAGGTTAGATCTCATGGAATACGGGGAGAGTTAGCCATTTTGATACAGAACTGTCTAAAGGTAGAAGACTGAGGGTGGTGGTGGTGGAGAGTTGATTTTCAGATTGTTTGCGTGTCACCAGTGGAGTGTCACAAGGATCGGTGCTGGGTCCATTACTTTTAGTCATTCATATAAATGATTTGCATGTGAGTATAAGAAGTATAGTTAGTAACTTTGCTGATAACACCCAAATTGGAGGTGTGGTGGACAGCGAAGAAGGTTACCTCAGATTACAACGGGATTTTGATCAGATGGGCCTATGGCTGAGGAGTGGTTGATGGATTTTAAATTAGGTAAATGCAAAATGCTGCATTTTGGGAATGGAAATCTTAGCAGTAGTTATACTCTTAATGGTGAGGTTAAAGGGAGTGTTGCTGAACAAAGAGAACGTGGAGTGCAGGTTCATTGTTCCTTGAAAGTAGAGTCACAGATAGATAAGACAGTGAAGAAGGCATTTGGCATTCTTTTCTTAATTGATCAGAGCATTGAATACGGTGGTTAGAAGTTCGTGTTGCAGCTGTACAGGAAATTGGTTAGCCCACTTTTGGAATATTGTGTGCAATTCTGTTCTCCTTCCTATCGGTAGGATGCTGTGAAACTTGAAAGGGTTCTGAACAGATTTACAAGGATGTTGCCAAGGTTGGAGGGTTTGAGCTATAGGTGGAGGTTGAATAGGCTGGGGATATTTTCCCTGGAACGTTGGAGGCCGAGGGGTGACCTTATAGAGGTTCATAAAGTCATGAGAGGCATGAATGTGGAAATGGACAAGGTATTTTCCCTGGTGTGGGGGAGTCCAGAACTAGACGGCATAGGTTTAGGTTGGGAAGCAAAAATACAAAAGTGACGTAAGGGGCAACGTTTTCACACACAGGGTGGTACGTGTATGGAATGAACATTTAGATGGCGTCTGGATGGGTATATGAATAGAAAGTGTTTCGAGGGATATGGGCTGAAAGCTGGCAGGTCGGACTAGATTGGGTTGGGATATCTGGTCGGCATGGACGAGTTGGACGGAAGGGTCTGTTTCCATGTTGTACATCTGTATGACTCTGTGACTGTAATTTAGCAATGACAATAATTTTACACGCACTGTCAAATAAATAAATGGTTTGTATTACTAAATTGTAGCATACAATAAGCTTAAAACTTGCAATTTTTAGAATGAATGATAAAGAACAAAGAGCATTCCAACACAGGAACAGACCCTTCGGCCCTCCAAGCAGATTCATCGTAGATGACACTATCGTTCCTACCCCTACCACCTCCGCTGGCAGCACGTTCCAGGCTGCCACCATCCTATGTGTAAAGAGCTTCCCACGTATATCCCTCAGGCCCTAAACCTTTCCCTCTCACTTTGGAAATCAATTACTCGGGGTTATGAGTACACAATTTGGGGTAAAGCTTCTTGGTATCCACCCTGTCTATATCTTTCTTGATTTTGTAGACCTCAATCAATTCCCCCCTCAACCTTTTTCTTTATAATTAAAATAGTCCTAATCTACCCAACCTCTTTCCATAACCAGCACCCTCCATACCAGGCAACACCCTGGTGAACCTACTCTGCACTTGATTCAAGCATCCACATCCTTTTGGTAATGAGTTGACCAGAACTATACGCAGTATTCCAAATGAGGCCAAACCAAAATCCGATGCAACTGTAACATGACCTGCCAACGCTTGTACTCAACACCTGATCCAATGAAGGAAAGCATGCCATATGCCTTATTGACCACTTTACTGACCTGCGGTGCCACCTTCAGGAAACAATGAACCTGAACACTCAGATCTCTGTACGTCAATTTTCCCCAGGAATTTTCCATTTAATGCATAGTTTGCTCTCGAAGTGAATCCTCCAAAATGCATCACCTCGCATTTGCACAGATTGAACTCCATCTGCCATATCTGTGCCCATTTCTCCAATCCAGCTATATTCTGCTGTATTCTCTGACAGTCCTCTTCACTATCTGCTACTCCAATAATCTTGGTGTCATCTGCAAACTTGCTTAATCAAGCAAACGATACTTTCTTCCAAATCATTAATATATATCACAAACAACAGTGGTCCGAGCACGAATCGCTGTTGCACACCACTGGTCATTGGTCTCCGTTTTGAGAAATCCCCTTCTACTACTACTACTCTCTGTCTCCTGTTGCCCAGCCAGTTCTCTATCCATCAATATAGAACACCTTGAACGCCATGCGACTTCACCTACTCAATCAGCCTACTATAGGGAACCGAAAAAAAAGTCTTACTCAAGTCCCTCAGTAGCTTCTCCAGCAGCATCCTGACCACTGATGTCAGAATCGCCGGTCTATAATTACCTGGATTATCCCCGCTACCCTTCTTAGACAAGGGGACAACATTAGCAATTCTCCAGCCTCTGGGACTTCACCCATGTTCAAAGATCCTGCAAGGATACAAGTTAAAGCCCCACTTATTTCCTCTCTCAATTCCCTTAGTAACACCTGGTAGATCCCATCCAGACCTATGGGCTTGTCGACATCAATACCTTTTAGAATATCCAAAACCCCTCCCTCTTTATGTCGACTTGACCAAGAGTACTCAAAGATCTATCCTTAACCTCAACACCCATCATGTCCCTCTCCTTACTGAATACAGATGCAAAGTATTCGTTAAGAATCTCAACCATTTTCTCTGACTCCATGCATAACTTTCTTGTGTGCGCCAAACAGTTCTCTCATTACCCTCTTGCTCCTTTTCTATGAAAACAAAGGTTTTGGTATTTTCCTCAATCCTGTTTGCTAAAGATATCTCATGACCACTTTTCACCCTCTTAATTCTCGATATTTACTGTCAAATGTGGTTAGTGAAAAGAAAATAAACACTTGTTCGTGTGAGTGGGTACTCAGACATTTTCGAAGTGTTTTGTGCCAAAATATATTTGAAATCCGTCTCAGTGCAAATAAAAAAAAACATGGGAAGCAAACCCTTGGGAAGAGTAATTTTCAGCTATTGTCCCCCAGAAGTACTTCTGAGGTTGAAAAGAGTGACGACTTGTAACAAGGGCAAAACAGTAACTATGGGTGGTTTGAACATGCAAATTGACTCAATTAATCATCTCGACAATGATATCTTCGAATAAATTTACATTAAGTCTATGAGAGACTATTTCTGCGAGCAGAATGTTATAGAACCCATTAGATAATGGGCCAATTTAGATTTGATATTATGTTACAAGGAAGGATTGATGGATGAGCTTGTCCTTGGAAAGAGTAACCACAATATGCTGGAGTTTCACATTCAGATTGAAAGAGTGAAGACTGAGTCATAAATGAGAGTTTTAGTGTTAGGCAATAATAATTATACTGGTCTAATGAAGGATTTGGCCTGGGTGGACTGGGGGAGAAATAAACAGTCAAAGGCAGGACAGCTGAAGAAATTTGGCAAATAATTAGGGAGATACTAAAAACCGAAGATGAATTGCATAACGGAGAAAAAATCATTCATATCTTGATAAGGAAGTCAAAGATAACATGAAGGCAAATCCCAGGGCATATCATGCTGCACAGGTTAGTCACACTGTGGAGGATTAGGCAAGTTAATGGCCTCGTGGTGTTATCAGTGACTTTTTATGTAATAAACCCAGACAATGTTCTGGTGATCTGGGTTCAAATCCTGCCACAGCAAATGGCGGAGCGTGACTTGAAATCTGGAATTAAGGGGAAGATGGTGGTTATTAATCGATTGCCAAGGAAAACTCACCTGGTTCACTGATGTCCTTTAGGGAAGGAAACTGCCATTCTACCATAGATTCGCCACTCTCAGGCTGAAGGCATTTATTCTTATCTCCGGTTAAAAGATCTTCTCTTGACTCTCAGGCTATGTCCTTGAGTTCTTTCTCACCTAACAGTGAAAACATCTTCCCAACATCTACTCTGACCAGGCAACAAGCATTCTGTATGCTTCAATTAGAACCCACTTCATCCTTATAAACTCCACAAGTATAGACCCAGAGACCTCTTCTGTTAAGATTTTCATTCCTGGGACCATTCTTGAATATCTCGTCTGAACACACTCCAGGGACGGTACATTCTTCCTTAGTTATGGGGCACAAAACGGTACAAAATACTCCAATGTGGTCTGACCAGAGTCTTGTCGTGCATCAGAAATCCATCCCTGCTTTAATATTCAAGTACTCTCAAAATAAATGCCATCACTGTATTTGCCTTTTTGACCGGGTGGGCCACCTGAAAGAATAATCTTACGATGGGCAATAATAAATTAACCATCGAGTTACAAAAATGAACAATGATTAATGCATGCTGGGAAATGGATTCCAGCCTTGACTAAAGTCTCTGTGAAAATCCACATGCTGCAGAATCCAGACAGGCTGCAGCTACCCACAGACGGTTTGCAAACAAACCTCACAGCTCCAGACCCTGTAATACTCACCTGAAGGTGGACCTGAATGGGACAATGGAATGTTGCCCTTGAGCCAACCCATGATTGAGTCTGATTGATCAGGGTAAATGAACCTGATCATTCCATTGACAGATCCTTCTTACCTTCCCAAAAGGACGTGAAGACTTGGAAGGATAAGAATCACCACAAAACCCCACACAGTTCAGTAACCCGAGAATAACCACGGAAAGAGAAGACACCTCCAAGATCATCAGGACAAGAAGACATCACCAAGTCGAGCCCGGTCAACTTCTAGTGGGGTGGTTTGTGACCATCCAAAGATACGTTAAAGCATAAGATAATTTGTAGCGTTTATCATTGCGTTATAATGCGATTTATTGTTCTAATATTAATTGTGTTCAATAAACAAATATTGTTTGTAAGAGTTAACTCAGTTCTTTTGTTGAATATAAGATTTCAAACACACTGTGCACCAGATACAACACCTTCCTAATTGCTGACTTAACCTGCAAGTTTAACTAGAGACAATCCTGGACTGGAACTCGCAACTCTCTTTGCACTTCAGACTTCTGATATTTCTCTCCACTTATAAAGTAGCCCATGCCTGTCTTCTTCCTACTAATGTGCATCACCTCGCACTTTCCCAAGTTGTACTCCATCTGCCACTTCTTTGCCCACTCTCGTAATAGTTATTCAGTTTCTCATCTATTACTTGTTCCACACGACTATCTCTCCAGCGTCATTTTCCAGTGCCCCAATATCCACTTCTGCTTCTCTTTTGCCCTTTATATGTCTAAAGAAACTCTTACAGTTTCCTTTATATCACTGGATAGCTTAACCTCATATTTAATCTTCTCCGTCCTTATTTCTTATTTTGTTGTCATCTGTTCATCTTTGAAAGCTTCCAAAGCTTTTGGTTTCCCACTGCTATTTGCGATGTTATCTCCTTTCTTTGTTTCTTTTACCCTAGCCATGACTGTCCCAGTCATCCATGGTTGCCTCATCCTCGCTGTACAATGCATCTTTTACCTCGGGATAAATCTCTGCTGTGACTCCTAAATTGCTCCGAGAAACTCTCGCCATTATTGTTCCACTGTCTTTCTTGCTCGGCTCCTCTCCCAGTCAATTCTACGTGCGTCTTTGAAGGTGCCTTTGTTCAGCTGTAATATTAACTCCGATTCTACTTTCTCCCTCTCAAATTGAAGAGTAGGTTCAATAATATTATAATCACAGCCTCTGAAGGTTCCTTTACCTTAAGCTTCCTTATCAAGTCTGCCTCACTGCACACCTCTAAATCCAGTATTGCCCGATCCCTCATTGCCTGCGCCATAAGCTGCTCCAAAAAGCCATCTCGAAGACATTTCACAAATACCCTTCCTTGCAAGCCACTACAACTGATTTTCCCAGTCCACCTAGCTATTGAAATCCCCCAGTCACTGTAACGTTGCCTTTCCGACATATAGTTCATATCTCCTCGTCTATCATACGCCCCAGCTTCTGACTACGATGTTTAGACCTATACCTAACCCCAACTACGGTTTTTCACCTTTACGGTTCCTCAATTCTACCCACACACATTTCACACCATCAAACTCTATTTTAAGTAATGGAACTGAGTGATGCGACTGCAAAACACTTTAGCATTGTCTCAAATTTATAGTTTAGGCATGGAGTAATAATATTTCATTGTCAATTATTTTGCAATATGGCCACAGTGAATTTCTTTGGTCAAATATTCTGACTGTAGTTCGGAAGAATACAAATTTGAAATTGTTCGAGAAGAAAGATATGAAGAGGACATGAGTCTATAAGGAGATTAAGGTGGGTCAAGTGAACAGCCAAATATTGGTGTATGGAACATATTAGGAAAAATGTGTCTATACTAAAAGATATTGGCGGGTTCAATGTAAATGTTGTGAATTATTTCAGTGGAGCGATTGGTTTGAGGCACAGAGGAACCGGGCACCTGGATTACAAAATAAAAACTTTACGTGTACATCACATTTTTAGGGATGTAAGTCAAATGTTGAAACTTTCTGAAACAGAATACATTTAAAAATAGAGACAATCTTCTGCAGATTTACAATGTAGCGGTGTAACCACATCGAGAGAGCGATGGCCACAATGATATGAAATGCAATCCAGAGAAGATTCACCTAGCTGACTCCTGGGAGGGGTGCTTATTTCAGGAGGAAATCTTGAAATGACCAGCTCTGGATCTGCTGACTATAAAACTGAAAAACGTCTCTGTTAAGAAGACGGTGATTTGCTGTCATCCTCTCAGAGTGTTGTGCCTTTGTACAATTCTCTCCCTAGAGAGCGGTGCAGGATAAGGCATTGAATATTCCTGAGGAAGACGCAGGCAGATTCTTGAAATAGATCACACAACTTCAAAGACAGCGACAAGCTCAACAGATCAACAAAATGTCCTCATTGTTTAATAATTATTAGAAAATCGGATTGTATTTTTAGTTCATTTGGGATTTTAGTGGAGCTAGACCAGCATTAATTGTCCTTGAGAAGTTCTAGTCCAGTTTATGTTGGTCCATCCACGTGGCTGTTGAGAGAGAGTGCCAGCTGTGCATCTCACCTGCCGGTGTAACTGGAAGGAAATATTACTGGTGGTGGATGGAGTGCTACACAAGCCGCCACGCTGTGATGAACAACTCGCAGGATAACAGACTCTTTGTCAATACGAATATATGGGAAGGAATGCATTAGATAAATAACAACCTTACACGAGAAGTCGATATAATAATGAAACGAAGTCTGATTCTATGTTATTGGTGAACTTAAAATAATGGCGTTAAACAGCTGGAATAATGTTGATGATGTTGTTGGACGATTCTTGCACTGAGCATGTGAATTATCCTGGATGATTTCAGAGATGGATCGGCTTTCCTAGGTTGTGTCTCGTCACTTACTGAGCACAGTTCGATTTAACAAACCAACAAGTCCAATTGGCTGCTGCTTCCGAATATATGAGAGTTTTCATGTCTGTCACCACATGGAATCATGTAATAAAGACAAGGCCCATTGAGTCTGCACCACCCAGTGATGATACAAGTGCTCTGTAATGTTTGTGAGGTTACCTTCCTCAACCACCCTCCCAGGCAATGTATTTTTTTACACATATCATGCTCTGGGCTCAAAACAGATTTCACAAATCCTCTCTTAGTATCTTCTCTTTCGCTTCAAATGTATTTCTTTGTTTTTGATCCTTTGATTAGGAGGAATAGCTGCTGTCTGTTCACTCGTCCCATACCTCTCATGCTATAAAACACTTCTGTCAGGTTCACCCCTCACTATTCTCTGCTCCAAAAGCAAATATAACGTATCTTCATGGTTTGAGTTCTCTCTTGTCTTATTACACCTTCCAAAATGCAGCATCTAACATATTTCAGTGTTACCGTTTATCATTAATTGATCTGACCATCTGACAATCCGTTGTATCCTCTTTTAACCAACACGTTCTTGCTCAATGTGACCCACCCGGCTAATCATTGTGTCATCTACAACATAGTTTATCATCCTCCAATATCCCCTCCATCTCCCACATTCTTCTCATCAACATTTATGAATTTCAGAAAAAAACCTTGATTTTCTTCCTGTTCTACACACGTTGTTGCAGAATTGGGAATTCCAGTCTCGTGTTTTTTCTATTTTGGTGAATTTACAGCGTGGATCAGTTGTGGTCTTTTGTGAGGGAGCCACAAATAGTATTTTTGGCATGGAGCTGAATTCTGCTTTTATACTCCGCCCCTCTGCATGTATTATTCATAATGCTTGGACATCATTCACCTTGGATTCACTTTTGGCACCTTGTCCTGCAACATTTCCATTTTTATTTCGGCCTGCAGAAAATCCTTTACAACATTCATTGCAATAGTCAGAGCTGAAAGAACATTTTTCATCTGCAGGGTGGACACAGGCTCATTCATTAATTTTGTTTGGAAGAGCTAGAGCAATGATGATAAAGATTGAGTCAAATTCTGGATTATAAACACACTGTAGAAGATCAATTCACGTTCTCATTTCTACGTTGAATTGGAAGAAAATGAAAAAAGAAACCAAATACCCACCGTTCTGAATATTGTTTGAAAAGTGATGTCATGTTGAAATAATGCATTAAGGAAGACCATGCATCAATTTTCTTTTGAATATTGTGAGGACATTGTTCAAGCAAACAGTGCTCTTGTCTTTTGCTCCTTATTCTTTCAACTGATCTTCCCATGTAATTTGAGGTGAGATCGGAGTGACTTCCCTTTCAATCGAAGCAGGACTTGACTGAGGGTGGAATCAAGGACACTGAGCAAAACTGTGATTAATGGGAATTAGAGAACATTCTGCACTGTGAATGGGAGCAATAGAAAAATCAGTCTCTGCAAGGCATCTTCTAAACTGCATGTCATCCTGACTAGGGACTCATTTGCCGTTCCTTCACAAGTACTTGTGAAAAATGTTGGAATGCCCCTACAAACAGCTCTGTCTGGATCTGTATCACTTTGGATTGAAGGGGTAAAACTGGACAACTCTGTATCGCTTATTCCAGAGTCATTGGGAATGACAAATAAACTCTGCCCTTGCTAGTGCCTTCCAAATCCCGGGATGAATATGTCCTGTTAAAAATACAAAGATAGTTTATGTTTTCATCGTTGTATGTAAACTCTCGAAAAGGTAAAACCTTGCTGGATAGTATGATGCCAGTGACATCAGGAGCATGATAAGATATTGATAACGGTTGGGATCAGGACTTCAAACAGTTACTTTCAGAGGTTTGATCATGTGATGTCCTGACCACCAATTTCAACATTTTCATAATGCATTATGACAGTGGCAATAAAATATCGTTATTTGGGGAGCTGTCAGGCACATAATTTTTCATTTTTCATTCAAAAACCATAACCAAATTCTTGAGCATCAACATAACTGGCAGCTTCACTGTTCCCTTTCAGATCAGACAAATATCCATTGTCCAAAAGAGTAACTAAGTTGAAAGTGCAGGAAAACATTTGCAGGTTCTAAGCAGAGAGAAACACAATCAACCAATATGTTTTTCAGAAGAGGATCATATCAGGCTCAATATGCTAGCTCTGTTTCTACCTCCAGATCCTGACTCATCTGTTGTGTTTTGTCACTGTTTACTATTTCGAACACAGAACATAGAACAGTACAGGACAGAACAGGCCTTCAGCCCACGATGTTGTGCCGACCATTGATCCTCATGTGAGGTAAACCTGATGTATGAACTCCTAAATTTCTGTGACCATATGCATGTCCGACAGTCTCTTAAATATCCCCAATGACCTCGCTTCCACAACTGCTGCTGGCAACGCATTCCAAGCTCTCAAAACTCTCTGCGTAAAGAACCCGCCTCTGACATCCCTTCTATGCTTTCCGCCAAACAGCTTAAAACTATGACCCCTCGTGTTAACAATTTCTGCCCTGGGAAAAAGTTTCTGGCTATCAAATCTATCTATGCCTCTCATTATCTTGTACACCTCAATTAGGTCCCCTCTCTTCCTTCTTTTGTCCAAAGAAAAAAGTCCGATTTCATTCAACCTCTCTTCGAAAGATAAGCCCTCCATTCCAGATAGCATCCTGGTAAACCTCCTCTGAACCCTCTCCAAAGTATCCGCATCTTTCCTATAATAGGGCGACCGGAACTGGACACAGTAATCCAAGTGCGGTCTAACCAAAGTTTTATAGAGCTGCAACAAGATCTCACGGCTCTTAAACTCAATCCCTCATTAATGAAAGCCAAAACACCATATGCTTTTTTAACAACCCTGTTCACCTGGGTGCAAATTTTAAGGGATCTATGTACCTGCACACCAAGATCCCGTTGTTCCTCCACACTGCCAAGAATCCTGACTTTAATCCTGTACTCAAATTTCAAGTTCGAACTTCCAAAATGCATCAATTCGCATTTATCCAGTTTGAATCCATCTGCCACCTCTCAGCCCATCTCTGCATCCTGTCAATGTCACGCTGTAGCCTACAACAGTCCTCCCTACTGTCAACGACACCTCCAACCTTTGTGTCGTCTGCAAACTTGCTAACCAATTCTACAATCTCCTCAGCCAAGTCATTAATAAAAATTACAAAAATAGAGGCCCAAGGACAGAGCCCTGTGGAACACCAATCACCACTGACTTCCGGGCAGAATATTTTCCTTCCACTACCACTCGCTGTCTTTTATCGACCAGCCAATTCTGTATCCAGACAGCTAAATTTCCCTGTATCCCATTCCTTCTGACCTTCTGAACGAACCTACCATGGGGAAACTTCCCAAATGCCTTACTGAAGTCCGCATCCACACAATCCTCCACTCGACCCACATCAACCTGTCTAGTAACATTCTCACAGAACTCAATAAGATTTGTGAGACATGACCTGCCCCTCACAAAGCCATGCTGACTGCCTTTAATCAAGCCATGCTTTTCCAGACGGTCATCAATCTTATCCCTCAGAATTCTTTCTTACACCTTGCAGACGACAGACGTGAGACTGACTGGCGTGTAATTGCCCGGCATTTCCCTATTTACTTTCTTGAAGAGAGGAATTATATTTGCCTCCCTCCAGTCCTCCAGTCCGACTCCGGTGGAGAGCGAGGATGCAAAGATGTTCGCAAACAGCGAAGCAATCACATTTCTCACTTCCCAAAGCAGCCGAAGACAAATCTGGTCTGGCACTAGTGACTTTTCAATCTTAATGATTGTCAAAATTTTCAACATCAGCTTCCTCTATCTCTATCTGTTCTTGCATGCTTACCTGCTCCTCAATGGTTTCATTCTCTATAAGATCCGTTTCTTCAGTAAAGGTAGAAGCAAAAAAAAAACTCATTTAGGGCTTCCCCTACCTCCACAGACTCTATACACAAGAATCCTATGCTATCCCTGATCGGTCCTACTCGTTCTTTGATCATACCCTTATTCCTCACATACATGTAAAATACCTTGGGATTCTCCCTTAGCCTTCTTGACAAGCCTTTTTCCTTCCCTCTCCTGGCTTTCCTCAGACCATTTTTGAGCTCCTTCCTCGCCTGCCTGTAATAATCTAGAGCTGAGCAAGACCCTTGCTGCCTCCACCTTACGTAAGCTGCTTCCTTCTTTTTACGAGAAGGTCCTCCGCTCTCATCATCCAAGGTTCCTTTATCTTGCCCCTTCTTGCCTGTCTCAAAGGAACACATTCATGCATCACTCGCAACAACTGTCCCTTAAACAGTCTCCACATGTCTGTAGTGTCCTTTCCATGGAACAATTGCTCCCAGTCCATGCTTCCCAACGCACGTCTGATAGTATCATAGTTTCCTTTTCCCCAATTAAATATCCTCCTATTGTGCCTGTTTCTCTCCTTCTCCATAGCTATGTAGAATGTGAGGCAGTTATGGTCGTTATCACCAAAATGCGCTCCCACCACAAGATATGACACCTGCCCCGGCTTATTGTGGAGCACCAAATCCAAAATGGCCTCTCCCCTCGTCGGCCTGTCACCGTACTGAGTTAGGAAACCCTCCTGAACACACGGTACAAAAACAGTTCCTTCCAAACCATCTGCTCGAAGGAGGTTCCAATCAAATTTGGGAAAGTTAAAGTCACCCATTACAACAACCCTACTCCATTCACACATTTCCAAAATCTGCCGACCTTTGCATTCTTCAATCTCCCTGTTCCTCTTGGTGGGCATGTAATAGACCCCTAATCAGGTGACAGCTCCCTTACAGTTCCTAGTTTCCACCCATATTGACTCAGGAGGCAGACGCTCCATGACAATGGTAACCTTTGTAGCTGTGATACCCTCTCTGATTAGCAGTTCTACACCTCTTCCTATTTTCCCCCTCCCTATTTTTAAAAAGTTCTAAACCCTAGAACATCCAGCAACCATTCCTGCCCCTTAGAAACCCACGTCTCTGTTATGGCCACAGCATCATATACCAGGTACTGATCTATGTTCTAAGCTCATCACGTATATTCCTGATACTCCTTGCATTAAAGCAAACACACTTTAACTAATCCCTTGGTTCTTCCCCAGGAAATACCTTCCCACTGGCTGCGCTACCTCTTGCTATTGCCTCATCTCCATCAACGCTCACCACCGGTTTATAGCTCAGGTTCCCACCCCCCGCCATACAATTTTAACCCTCCTGAACCACTCGACCAAACTTTCCACCCAGGACATTGGTCCCATTCCAGTTCAGATGCAACCCCTCCTTCATGTACAGGTCCCATCTTCCCCAGAAGGCATCCTAATTATCTACATATCTGAAGCACTCCCTCCTGCACCAGCTGCGCAGCCACGTGTTAAGCTGTGCACGCTCCCTGTTCCTCGTCTCGCTATCTCGTGGCACTGGTAGTTAACACGAGAACACTGATACATCTGATCGGAGACGTCCCAGACCCGCACCAGGGAGGCAACATACCTTCCGGAAATCCCGAATCTGACCACAAAATCTCCTGTCAATTCTCCTAACAATCGAGTCGCCTACCACTAGCGCTTTTCTATTCTGACCCCTTTCCTTCTTGGCCACAGAGCCTTGCTAATATATATGGTCACTTACTTTCCTTCACGGCAACTCCTCTGGTCCGCGTCACTTTCGCCGCTGCTCCCGCTCCTACTGTAGACGAGAAACACCGCTGGTCAACACCGGTAGCTAATTTTAAAAATCTCCCGCTCCTTAGCTGTAGCCTTCCTAGTTCGCCTTAACTTTGCTGCTGCTCCTACTCAAACAGAAAACAGTGGGGAGATTCTTTCTAATCTCCATTATGTTCCATTTACTTCAGGTTCCTTGGTACCATCATCAGCCAAATACTGCCTTGTTGTCATGGCCAGTCACTCTTACCTGGTGTTCATGTATTTTATTGATGTCAAAATGTCACAGTGTAAGTGTGCGGTGTGTTTCCTTCTCACAGAGGGGAGTGACCATCGGGACTTCTCTATCCCAGAGAGGCTGGAGAGATAGATCATTGAGATAGTTGGAAGACAGAGAACCTCCTTTACTCATGGATTGGGAAAGTGAAGAAATGACGTTCATGGACCGAACAGCAGTAATGTAATGAACCTTTACTGGGATCATTGAACGACCAAATATTTAGTTTTCTTTTGAGAGTTTAAATTCAGCTTTTGTTTTCAATTCTGTGTTGCATACGTTTTTATGAATATACAATCATCATCTGTGACACAAGCAGAAGTTGCTAGAAATGCACAATAGTTCTGTCAGTATCTTTTGTGAGAAAGCAAACTGAACATAATGTAGAGGAATGGGTCTGGGTTGTTTATGTTTTGCCAATAGTGTTCAGCGATGTGCCGGTCAGGTGCATTAGTCAGCAGTAAATGTAGAATAATAGATAGGGGAATGGGTCGGAATGGGTTACTCTTCAATGTGTCAGGGTCAACATGCTGTGTGAAATGGCCTGCTTCCCCACCGTAGGGATTCTATGATTCTACGATTTCTTCATAAAAAGGGTGGTCGGTACCTGGATCAACAATGTCTCCGAGCATGCTCAGGGCGTACAGAGGTGGGAGGGTGAACAGACAGCGGTCGTGGTTCACATTGATACCAATGACATAGGTGAGAAGAGTGAATGGTTGAAACGACCTGCAAAGGAAGTTCAGGGAGTTAGGAGTGCATATAAAAGCAGAATCTCAAGCGTTATATTCTTGGGATTACTCCTCGGGCACCTGGAAGTGAGACAAGGAAGAGGAAGATAGTCGAGTTCAATATGTGGTAAAAAGCTAGTTTGGGAGGAGGGTTTCTGATTTTTGGATGATTCAGATCGCGTCCAGGGCAGGTGGGACCTGTGCAAAACGGAAAGTGTGCACTTTAAATGGAGAGGCCCCAACACCTTGAAAGGGAGGTTTGATCGTGCAGATTTAAGCTAATGATACAGGAGACTGGGAACCAAAATAGCAGGTCAGAAACTGAGCAGAAAGTAAAGGTTTGTCAAATAAACATGCTGAGCCATTTTAATGACCACGCTGACTGAAGGGATCATAGCAATTTTAAAACTGTGAATTGAAAGTTGAAGTATATGTGAGGCTCACTATTATCGTGGATCATTAAATAAGGATGGAGAGCTTGTGAACACAAGTATTAAAGGAGAAAGAGAAATCAATAGAACTAATGCCAGAAACGTTTTTAACTAAATGTGTGCAGTATTTGGAATAAAATGAATGAGCTGATAGCGCAAATAGAGATAAAAATTTATGGCATGGTGGGCATGACTGAAATGTTGTTACATGAACGTCAGGACTGCGGTGTTAAATGCCCAAGGCTGCTCAGTATTCAGACAAGAAGGAACAGCAGGTGGAGTGCCTGTATTGGTTAAGAATTATGCCAAGGCTGTATTAAGAAATGATATTAACACGTGGGTCAAAACTGATGAATCAGTTTGGTTTGAAATAAAACAGATGAAAAGAAACCCATTGATATGAGCATTTACAGCCCACAAACCACTCCCACCCCTCACAAATTACTTTCAGTGTAGGGAATAGCATGAACCAGGGAATAACGATGGCTTGAGACAAGGACACAAGATTGATTATGTGAATTTGAGCATGCATATTGACTGGAGTAATCAATTTGGCACGGGCATCGAATATATGACGGATTATTTCTTTGAACAACATGTAAAGCAACCAACCTGAGAACTGGCTTTGGTATTACTTCATGAGGAGGGAGTTATAAATCATATTGTAGTACAGTATCATCTTAGAAAGAGTGGAGTTTCACATTCAGACTGTAACAGTGAAGACAGAGTCATATAGCAGAGGTTTAGTATTGGACAATGATACCCTAACTGGCCTGAAGAAAGGCTTGGCCTGATTGGACAAGTCAAAAAGATTATAGTGCAGGACATTTGAAGGACAATGGCAACTACTTAGAGAGATCGTCAAACCCCCTCAACTAAAGGGTAATCCTGAGTGGAAGACGAATTGTAAAAGCGATACATGGACGTCAACAATAACATGAAGGTTCTTGCCTGATGGTATTATTGCTGAATGCTAATCCAGATAATGTTCTGGGGACTCAGGTTCAAATGCCACCATGGCAGATGGTGGAATTTAAATTCAATATGAATCTGCAATTAAGAATCTATTGATGATAATGAATTCGTTGCTCATTGTTGGAAACAGCCTTATGTTTCATGAATGTTCGTTAGGGACGGAAACCGCCATCCTTACCGGGTCTGACCTATATGTGACTTTCAACTCATACAAATTCGGTTGACGCTTAACTACCCTCGGGGCAATTAGGGACAGACAATGAGTGCTGTGTAACCAGCGACACGCTCATCGTTTTCTGAATTTCGGAAAAATACTTTATTTGTCAGCAAATGGTTACTAAAAACAAAATCAAAATGGCTACGAAGGAAAAACAGTAGAAAACTTAAGAAATAATAAAGAACTCTTCTCCAAGTTGAAAAAAAAGTCACAGAATGCTGAAAGTAAATGTTGGACTTTGAGAGGATGAAAATGGCGAGGTAATAATGCAAAACTCAGAAACGGCAGAGGTAAAACCAACACTTCCTGTTTTCACAGTGCAAGATAATTTCTTCCCAAACTTTAAAACAGCAAAGGATCATGATGGAGGTACGATGACGAGAAAGAAGATATTAAATACATTGATGGGTTTATAGGCAGGTCAGATCCTTGGCCTGCTGTCTATCATATTAAATGAGGTAACAGCAGAGATAGTGGATGTGTTAGTTAGGATATTGAAAAAAATCCTTGGATTCTGGAACGGTATGAAGTATTGAAAAAGTAATAACGTGCAGATAGGCAAAATTTCACAAACTATAGACCAGTGAGTTTAACCTCTGTAGTGGGGAAGTTTCTTCAGTCAACCATAAAGTAGGAAAGAACTGAACAATTGGAAAAACAAAGATGAATTCACCATGTCAGCACGGTTTCATGGTGGGCAGGTTGTGTCTGACATACCTGCTGGGGTTCTTTGAGAATGTAACCAACAAGCTGGATAATGGGGATGCAGCAAATGCTGTACATCTAAACTTCAGAAGGCATTTGACAAGGTGCTGAGTAAAAGACTGATCTAGAAGGTTAGATCCGAGGTGTTAATGGTAGAGTATTGAATTGGATGGAGGATTTGCTGATTAACAGAAAGCAGAGCATTAGGATAAATGTTCTTTCTCTGGCAAACAGAAACTAGTGAGGATTCAGTTCTCAAACCTCAATTGTTTGCAATCTGCCCAAATGACCTGGAAGCAGAGACAGAGTGTAGTAACTAAATTCACAGATCGTATTCAACTAGGTTTTCAAACAGGCTGTAATGAGGAGCTAAAAAGGTTACAGATGAATACTGATAGGCTTAGAAAATGGGGCTGATTGCTATATCTGGCAGACGGTTTTAAATGTGGATAACTGCACAGTTTAATTTCCTACCGCCACTGCTAATTTCTATTTTCTTGTTTGGTCCATCTACAGTTCTTTGGATTTTATTCACCGTTGGTGACTGGGGTAACAGGGGTCGAGGGGTTTGGTTGAGGGAGGTGCAGGTTGCTCTGTGAGTAGGACACATGACGTCAGTGTGGATAAAATACAGCAGTCAGGCCTTGTTGATTACGACAACAGGCCTGGCAACCAGATGGCCTATCCCTGTTCTTACCGCCTGATGTTTAATTGCCTGGAGTAAACCGCATCAAAATGTTGCAGTCAGACAGACAGTCCGTAATTAATATGCCCATTTCGTAATAAAGGTACAAACGACCATTTAGATCAGAAGTAAAGACCTGGCAATTCTTCTGAGATGTAATAACTGTTTGGTGCAACGGCAGGCTGGAACTGGATGATGGGACAACAAAATACGTCAGCATTGTTGCAACTTTATAGTTTCAATATTGAATAAAAATATCACATCATCAATTCTGTTAGAAAGTGTCCACAACCTATATGTTATGGAAAGTGTTTTGAATGTATTGTGGGAGAATACAAACATTGAAAAGGTTAGAAGAGGAAAATGTGAAGCCGATATAAGTCTTTTAAAAGTTCTTGGCATGTCAAGGGAACGGGCAAATATTGATTTGTGGATATTAGTTGGGAAAATGTGTCTGTGTTTGAGCACAGTGGCGAGTTGAATGGAAAAAAAAGTGTATTATTTCAATGAATCGATTGCAAAACTGATGCACAAGGAACAGTGAACCTGGATCACAAAACAAAACCTCTGCGTCAACATCACATTTTTTCAGGAGGCAATATAAATCTTGAAATATTTTAAAACCAAATGCATTTAGAAATAGGCAAGTTTATATCTACAATGTAGAGATTAATGGTGAAGGCACTTTCAATTTACAAGTGTGTCTCCTTATTATTGAGCCTTCGAGTAAGGGGAAGAGCTGCTCTCTGTTCACCCTGTGCATACCCCCCACGCTGTTGAACACCTCCACCAGGAGCACCTCTCAACTTTCTTTGCTTAAAAGTGAAATCAAGTAAATCTGGCCTTTCTTCAGTTTGAGAACACTCTTGTTTGTTGCTTCAGAAAGGTATCCATTTTATCAGTGTTAAATTTCACCAGCGATTGATCTGTCCACCTGAACAATCGATTTATACCCTCCTGTACCATCACACGTTCCTCCTCACTGTGAACCACCAGCTCATCTTTGTGTCATCTACAACATTATTTATCATTTCCCCCAAACTCCATCCCTCCCATTCTCATCATCATCGTTTATGAAGTTCGCAACTAAGCCTTGATTTTATCTAGTTCTTCAGACGTTGTTCACAGGGAAAGCATTGAGAATTCCATTCTCTTGCTTTTCCTATTTTGGTGAATTTGCAGCATAATGCAGTTGGGTTTTATTTGACGAGGGAGCCACAATTTTTATTTTGGACGTGGAGCTGAATTCTCCTTTTATAGTATGCGCCTCTGTATGTTTTATTAATTATGCTTATACGTAATTAGTATTGAATTAGGTTTTGGTGGCTTTCACTGCAACATTTGTGTTCTACATGGTCCTGGATAATTTTCATTGCATCATTCCCTGCAATAGGCAGAGCTGAAGAAACTTTCCGTCTACAACAGGCAGAAATTCATAATTTTGTTTGAAAGAGCTGGAGTGATGCGATTCAAACAAATTCTACATATCGACTCACAGCAAGAGTTCAAATCATATCGGCAAGTCCATCTTGAGTTGGAAACTCTTTATTAAAACATACGCCCAGTTTTCTTCATCTTGTAAAAACAGTTTCAAAAAATGTTCTTAGAGTAGCATTGATCGTATAGCTGCTCCTGGAATTGCAGGCAGTTAAATATTTAATGTAGTCCTTTTTGCAGTTGATATTATAGTTTATTAATTTAACATTATTTTTGCTAATTTTTTTTACATTCAAATCCGATCAAAAAAACAAAACAAACTCACGATTTTCTTTCAAACGAATATTTTTTAAAATAACTTTTTAATGCTAGTTTACAAAAAAAAGGAATGGACAATTCATGTTTTTAAATGGTTTCTTTTATTACACTGTGAACGCTTTCCTTGTTTTGTAAAATTAATCAGTTTCTATTTTAAAAAAAAAGGAATTATACCTTCCTTCCAAAAAGACCTACACATTTTCAGCTCCGGAAAAGACTATTTTCTTCTTGGAGTTTATTGAAGAGGATTTTTTTCATTTAATTAGCTGAATATTTGATTTTGTACAATTTTTCTTTGTTTGATACGCATATGTATATATTTATTTAATTTTAACATTATTGTCTGTAGATAATGAAAGTTATCAGAAGGTGTTATAAAAGTCCGGCTTTTCGGCATAATATTATTAAGGTGACAAATAAGGGACAGAGAGGATGGCTGGAAGATTTAGAAAAAAAAACATTATACCGCACATCAGTCATTTAGATGTTTGTCTGTCCGGAAAGATAAGAAAGTAGTTCAAAATTCTCCGGTGGCTATTCCTCTATCAAAATGATTTTCAGCTTTTCGAACAGAAGAAGGGGATTGTCCTTTGTTGGACACTTGGAATTATTCTTATGTTTAGCAGCGTTTGAGAAGATTTAGTAGAATTGTTGCTTCAGGGCATCAACAGGAGAATCTGGGGCAGTGATCGTTAATTTAGGATGGGTTGGTGCTTTCCCTGTGCTGGATTAAGAACATATCGAAACATTTTAAGCACGTTGATAAAGGTGAGGTTGAGTAGCCAAAGGCTATTGTAGATATTGGCAGGAATGACATTTTTTAAGGATAGATTAAAGCAGTACAGGGTGTACTTAAGAGGTGAATGTGAGTATTTTTAAAAAGAAAAACCTTTAAAGCAATACTTCCTGCTCTACTCTCAACGCCAAATTCAGCTGGGAAAGAACAAAGGGTGAAAGGAGAAACATTAACGGCTGAAGAGCTACTGTGTTGCTGAGGGATTTAGATTTTTGGGAAATTGGAATCTATTTTAGAAACAAATGACCTGTTCAGAATGGATTGGTCTAATCTAAACTGTAATGCAACGAATATCTTCGCAGGGAGATTTGCTCATTCTATGTAGGGAGACGTTATATTGATAGAGACGGCAAGGGGGATATTCCAAGTAGCAGTACAAATGGTAGGATGGTTGTAGAAGTTTATGAATATGAGGAGAGCATGTCAATTAGAAAAAAAACGAGAGAGTCAAGAGTATATTGTAATTCTGAAGCACGAAATTGCATTTATTTCAACGTAAGGAAGGGTTGGATGGTGAAGAATTTGTCAAATGTGTTTAAGAAGACATACTTCATCAATATGCGGATGATTCTAACAGAGAAGGGGCAAAACCATGCCTTCTTTTGTGCGAGAGGCAGTGCAAGTGACTGAAGTAAACGAGGGAATATTTTGTGTATTGTAATCATAACGCTATTCCTTTCATAATAGTTATGGAAAAGAATAAGGTTTTCATTATAGTTATTTAATTGGAGTACCATAAATGTTAATGGCATGGGACAGGACTTAGCAAGTTTGATTGGAGTAGACTGTTAGCAAGTAAAACGCTGTATGACAAGTGGGAAGCGCTCAACTGCCTGACGATGGCAGTTGAGAGGCATTATGTTCCAGTTAGAATGAAGTGCAAGGCCGGTAGTATTAAGGAGCAATGGTCAAGTACAGTTATTGACATTTTATTCAAGAATCAAAGAAAACCTTACTTTAGATATGGACAACTTTATTCAATTTAATCTCTTCATCAATATAAAGAGTGTGGGACATTATGTCGAGAGAAATCAGGAAAGCAAGAAGGAGATGTGAGATAGCTTCGGCAGATAATTGTAAGGATAATCCAAAGACATTGTGCAACTACATTCACAGCAAGACGGTAAGATCTCTCAAAGATCATGAAGGATATCGATGTTTTGAACCCAGGTAATGGGGATTAAAATCATTCCATTCTTGGTGAATCAGACAGCAGCAAACACACACTATTGACTGCACTTCACATTCATCAAGCTTGAACTCTATCTGCTATTTGTCAGTCTATTGACCCATTTCATCAAAATCTTTTTTTATTCGTAGAAATCCTTCTTCACTGTCCACTATGTCACCGGTTTTGGTGTCATTTGCAAACGTACGAACCATGCCTTCGATATTCTCACTCAAATCATTTACATAAATGTCAAACAATGAAAACCAAGAACCAACCTCTGTGGAAAAAGGATCCAGTCCAAAAAGCAAGTGCCCACCATTACTCTCTATCTCCTGCCATTGCAACAATTGAATGTGCTGGAGAGAAACCCAACAGTTCAGGCAGTATCCGAGCAGAGAAAAATGGAATTAAGTCTTACTGATTCCAACATAACTTGTTCAGAACAGGTTCATAGAAGAGTCGATATGTTAACTCTGTTTATCTGCCCAGATCCTGCGTCATCTGTTGCATTTTTCCATCATTCTGCATTAGTCTTTCAGATTTCCACGATCTCTAATATTTTGCTTTTTCTTGGTTGGTGTGGATGTTGACCCCGGTTATATTTGGATAATATGCTCCACTCCTGTTCCTATCACTTGTGCCAGTGACACATGTATTGCACTACAGTCTGTTTCTTCGTTAAGTTCTGAAAATAAATGCGCAGATCTCATCAAAGTGATTTTGATGTAAAGAGCCTTTTAGAGACAGCTACACTTGATGTAAAAATAGGAATAGGTTATTAATTATGGCATTGTCTGTGCATTTTATGTCTAAATTTGTCTCCTCAGTCTCTGAACATTTTCAATATATTTCTCTGAATAATTTCATCAAGAATGGTTGCCATGTAGCCCATCATCTCTGTACCAGCTTGATATGAGCTGTATCCTAATTGTTACTCTGTTGTAACTCACAGTAAACCAACACATTTTCTTATTTGTGTCTGTTTTTATTTCTGAATATCCCGTCCCGATATAAACAATCTTAACAACCTGTATAACCTGTGATTAAACAGTTTGTATGTCAGATATACTTTTGCACATCACATTTAAAATTATCCTGCTCTATTCAAATTGTTGTTCAGCATTCCATGTAACAAAGTTCATGTATTATCTTGCTCAGCATTGCATTTCATTCCATTTGTCAGAAACAGTGATGGCTGAATACTCGTGACTGAGAGATATTACGGTACTCCCCTCAGGTCTCCTCAGTCACTGTCCGCAGCCCTTTCTGTCTCATAGCCATTATCATGTTCATTCTGTCACTGACTCATTAATTCATGACTGTTACTTATCAAGGTTATTGTACATTGTTATGGACCAGGGCCGACCCCTCAAAACATTCTTAAGCACATTGCCCAGATCATAATGTTGCCATTTGTTGAAGTTAAGTGTATAGTGGATATTCCCAGAGCTGGTCCGATTACCGATTTTTAAATAAATAGAATGTATTGACAAAAATAAGGAATGTAACACCACGAACTGAAAATACTGTACCTGAATAATTCATCCTATCCAAATTTGACAGGCAATCTCTAATTAATGACGCTGATCCAAATTACTTACAACAATCCTAATAAACAAACCCCTAATCACAAAGAGCAAAAATTACACAAAAAAAGAAGCTTATAGGTTACGAAGTCAGAGGGCTAAAAGAGGGGGAGAGCATCCAGTTTCAACAGTGATCCTGACTCAACTAACCCTCGAACTGAACTGACCCGTGCAGCCGGAGAGCTGGCCACATCTTCTTGATTACACCAGTTTTTTTAAAAAAAAAGACTTGAAAGCATTCTTTACGAGGCATTATCTGTTAGGGAAAAACAAAGTACTCCAATGAAGCGTTCAAAATTGAGACATGTTGGAACCTTTGGTCGCTTAGAACCTCTCTAAAAACAATTCAAAGACAACATAATATTGTAAAGAGACCGCCTCTGTGACAGCTCCTCAGATATATAATTGAATCATCAATATCCAAAGATGGCTTCGGTTTTCAAAACTCCCAAAAGTAATGGTTCGTACTTTAAAATGCGCATGTACATTCGTTTACTATAAACATGTAAATGTGTACAACATCCGGATTCAGTGTGCGGTATTCCCATTATTGAGTGCCTCCATTTGTCACTCAAGTCTCAACAATGCATTGGCAATCATGTTTTCAAGACCTGCCCCGTCACAATTTTCGAATTGAATGGCTGTTACAACAGGCTCCAAGTTAACAGTTCAGCACTTCTGTCCTTAAATGTCACCAAAAGATTCTCAGACACCTTGCTGGTAATCGCCTTCTGAACCTATGCCTGCTTGAGAGAATTATCCCTGTAAGAATGTTGCTTAAACGTAACTGCATCTTCTATTGCTACATTGTGCGCAATTCGGTTAGTACTTCCAAGTTAATATCTGCATATCCCCATGTAATAGTAATATCTCTTTCTAGTCATTTCAATCTTTCTCAGGAAGGTAACTCAATAATTTATCCCAATTTAGACAAAAACCTCATTGTCTACTTTAATTTGAGCAATATCCAATTTTAATCCTCTGAACTTGGTTCTTCCTTCAGTGCCGTAATCATTAACACCTTGTCTTCTTGCAATTCTTCCCTGTCAAAGTACATTTTGAGCCTATTCACATGACATACACTGTGAGATTTCTTTCTGTCTGGAGTCCTTATCAAGTAGTTGCTCTCATTCAATATCCTTTGTATTTGCTAAGCTCCACTAAACCTTACTTTTGAAGGTTCACCTATCCCTGGAAGTAACAGTAAAACCTTACACCGATTTTAAAATTGCAAAATTTTGACTTCCTGTCAGCTTCCTGTTTTATTGCATGTTGCATTACTTTTAAATGCTGTCTAGCCAACTCCCCAGCGCTATTAATTGTTCTCTAAAATTTCCGACCTAGTCCAAATGTGTGGCCTTTGCATTCTGATTTATTATTTTCTAATTAATCTATTATAATGGTCCTCTCACTTAATGCCCAGAACCTAATTCGAAATGGATTGAATTTGCTCTGGGTTAATTTGGTGCATTCGTGATCACATAAAGCATGAATGGGATTCCCTTACCCTAATCATCAGGATAACCCTGACCATAAACCCTCAACATGATCTTTAATGTTTAATGTCACCTTTGTAGCGATCCCTGCAATTTTGGATGGTACGCAGTCGATTTGAATTGCTTTATTCCTATGACAATATAGTGAGTAATTTGGATGTGAAGTTTGAACCTTGATCTCACTGTATCTCAATTAGTAGTCTGTATCTCTTTAAAAAGATTAATTCTTCTGCAATTCTTTCAGCTATGGCATCTCGGGATTGCCTCTGGAAATCTAGTTGATGCGTCCATTACTGTTAACAAATACTGGCGTCCACTTTTTTTTTGTTTGAGGTCGGGGACCTAGTCAATCCGCAACACCTCCTTTCTGTACCCCATGGGCAATACGATTTGATGAAACTCTGCCCAATTATCATCTCCTTGAATATATGATCGTCTCTATTTCCTCATTCGGACATCATTTTTAAGGTAATAACACTCGAGGATACATGCAAAATTCCTAGTGGATGTACTTTTTGATACAACTACTTAAACATTTTATCTTTCCACTGTAATCAATCAGCTTAGCTGAGCTAAAAACATTTGCATGATCACCTATTTGTTCCTTTTTTTTTCAACTATCTGATGGAGCAAGTCTCTGTTAATGCCACTTAAGCTTCGTTATCTTTTCATTTTTGATCTCTCCTGTTTGAACTGGTGACATTGGGACCTTGTTACCCAACAATCAGGAAAGTTTCCACGATAAGACTCCTGCATTGCTTCAGTTGCCTGCGTCTCCACTGGCTTTTCAACCAGAGCAGATAGCACTCGTACTAGTGAATCAGCTATATTTTTCGCAAGGACAAATTGTATTCCTGGAGCTGAGAGTTTGTCCAATTTTCCTACCACAATTTCTCCACACCTTTCTGGGCACTCTACCTTCGCTTTACATAATTTTGCACTTTTTCTCTCTCGGTGAATTTCCTTTAGCAGTACCTTTTTTTTCTGGAAATAGTCCTTCAGTAGTACATACCTCCTTATCTTTCAGCATCACAGTCTGAGAGGATACTGTGTCTCTTAATATTGCATCCTCTTTACCTGCCCTATGTGAATAAACATTCCATTTGCAGGTATATTTTCAAAGCAGATCCGGCATTTCCAACATAACAAACCTCCAATCAGCTTGTACATGCTGATGCAGCTTTCCAGCTTCCACTGCGCCTTCTCTTACCATTCCAACAAAACTCCTAGGCTTATCCTCTTTTCCTGCATCTGTGTTTATTCCTGAACCTACCAACACGGTGATTCATATGATCTAATTTGTTGCAGTGAAAACACCACAACTTTTTAACTTCTTTGTCTCCTTCAAGTGTTTCCTTTTTTCCCTGTGGTAAGTTATCATTATGACCTTCACCGAGATCTACCTTTCCCTTTCCACGTGAAGATTTCTCTTTGCCTCAATTTCTATCCCTCAAGGACAGAAATTGATTCTGGAAGCTAAACAAAGTTTTAGAATGATTAATCACTAGACATACTCACATTCGTAAGCAACTTCATGTACATTCCTTGCAGTTTTAACTCTCTGCTCTTAAAATGAGTTTGCAAAATGTCAATAAGTGAAGTTTTGAACTCCTTCAAATTAATTTTCACTCGAAGAACATCATAACTTTGCTGTCTTTTTAAAGCCTCTTATCCATCTATCAAAATTACTTTTTTGATCCTTTCAAACTCAATATGGGTTTGAACAGATTTGGCCTTAGATTCCTGAAACGTTGTCTGTAGGCTTCTGGCACAAGCTCATATGCACTTTTTCCCGCTCGTCATACTCCCCAGATCTCTCCTTTAATAGTGTTGTGAATACCTCACTAGATCTACCCACAAGATCTGTTTCGATCAACACAACCCACATGCTCATTGGCCACTGCAATTGTTTAGCTACTTTTTTCAAGTGAAATGAAAAAGGTTTCCGTGAATATACCATGTATATCCTTTATTTTGGATATCCTGCTCTGTCTCCAGTGGTGCTTTTCCGTGAATATACCTAAAGTCTTTCTGTCCAGGCTTTCGACCACCATGGGTTTGCTCACCCTCACGCTGTTCCTCACTAAGCTTACCTACAGCCGTCATCTCCGTCCTTTTAAGCTGACTTTCCATTCTAAGTGTCCACCTCTAAAGCTCAAATGCTCCCTCTTTTCCTTTTTCTCCTACAAGAGCTATTTGTTATTTTTTTTCTATTTCCTTTGCTAAACCTATTCATTCTCTTTCTTTCTCTTCTGATAATGGTCATTACGTAAGCTGCTTCATCTGCGATTGAAGTTTAGTCATCTCTACAGATCCTGCTGGTGTTTCCAGCAAATTGGAATGGTGAGCCACTGTTGCAAGCATCTCATCTTTCCTCACGCAAGGAGATACCTTCAACTTCTGCTCGTCCACTAATTCCCGCAGCTTGGACTTAAAGTGCATTTTGTAAAAAGCCACAAAGTTAATTCTTCCACCTCCAAAACATACTTGGTGACTGCAAGAGCCATTGCTATCCGAAGCTCTGTTTACTCGACCAAATCAACACCCGAAGTAAGAGACACTAACACCTGCCACTCGCTGACTAAATCCCACAAATGGCCCCAATCTGTGATGTACCAGGCCAGGCCCCCCAAAATATCTTTAAGCAGGTAGTCCACCAGTAATTCTGGTATTTTTTGATGTTTAGTCTATCATAGATATTCCCAGAGTGAACTAACTGGTCAGAATGCTGGGTTTTAAGCAAACAGAATGTATTTACCAAATTACCGAATGAAAAACAAGGAACAAAATGGAATACCCGAATAACCTGTCCTATCCAAACTCGACAGGGTATCCCGACTTCAGGATACTGTTCCAAATGCTTGCAAATTCACAATAAACAAGCCCCTGAGCAAAAGGAGTAAATCTGATACAAAAAACTTACAGGTTATGCGGTCAGAAGGGCAGTAGAAGGGGGAGAGCATCCAGTTTCAACAATTACCCTGACTCAACTAACCCCCAAACTGAACCAATCTGCCGAGCTAGAGAGATGACCGCATCCTCTTGATTATACAAGACATTTTTTACGACTTGAAAGCCCATTGCCTGAGGCATTACCTCCTAGGTATAAATAAAAGTGACCCAATGAACATTTCTAAATTCAAACATATTGGAATCTTGATTGTTTCGACCCTCTGTGACAAAAAAAAAATCAATGACTACATGACGTTGTAAAGGGACGGGCATTGTGACAACATGTCATATTTAGCTTTGGACTGAAATCAAAAAATGTGAGTCTTATTCCTTTGAAGCCAATAAAGTGCATTAAAGTGTTTGTGAGTTTATATAAAATAGTGCTGACGCACTTTGTGTGTTGAAGAAACAAAATTGCCTTATTAGAGCAATGAGAGTAAAGTCCAGGCAGATACACACTTCCTGAGTATGATCAGGGCAAATATGTCCACTGTAAATCTACAGATTGGCACGTGTTCTAGTCGAGGAGGGATCAACATGATAACAACATCTAGATTGTGTTTTCTGGGGGTGGTGGGAGGTTCAGACAGTTACAACATTGCAAACAGACAAACACCGCAGAATAATCTTGCCCGTGATAAGAAAACAAGCATCATTCTCCCTCACAACGAACTTCACGAGAGCAATTGGTGATGGGAGATGTGACCAATATCCAAGCGATACCAACATTCAATTCATTTCAGTTGTTATTGTGACATGAACTAAACACACTGAAAGGGGTTAACTGGATGTGTTTGTTCAGTGGCTGTAATTGATGTCAGTCTCCATGGGTCCTAATTGTGTCACTTGATGGTTTCCTCTTCTATTAGTAAGGGGCTTCTTGCAATTTTTTGTCCCATTGTAGCAGCAGATGCACCACCTTCACATTAACAGGGATCAACAGCTGCAGAGACCGGAAGGGGAGAGATAAACATCTGAGAATAGTCTGGAATGTTCCATTAATGGATCAGAATCTGAGAACAGTAGACAGCAATGCTGTAACAATGGACAGGAGTTTATCCGATGGTCTTTTGTATCTTTCCTGGCCTTGGATGACAGTATCATATCGGATATACTGTGTACTTTTGATTCTCCAGGCAGGTTACTATCCCTTCCTCGCTATTGTTGGTGTTCCTGGTAAGTGTCCGCATCTCTATCAATTTATTAAGCCCATTAGCCATGGTGAAACCCATTGCTATTTCTGTTATCTATATCTGGCAAAGACGAAAACTATTGCCTTCAGTTTCAAATGTAACTTCTTTTCATTACCCACACATTTCAGAACCACCCACACCTCCAGCCTCACAAACATCTCAGAACAACACTGTTCACAATCCCGATGTATCGTTTTGTCCTGAATTAATTTATGTCTCAGTATTCTGTCCATCACTAAACCTATCCATGACCAGCTCGATTATACCTTGGTGTCAATGCTGATGTTTAATAAACCATTATCTATGCCTTGCTAAAATTCTGCCTTTATGGTTCCAACTCTCCTGTGAGCTTTCTTTCAGTTGCAAATATTTCGATAACCACCTTGTTCTTGTCTCAAACGTAACTCCACGATTACTACTACTGTGTCAGAGCAGTAATATTGCAAGAAATGTAATTTAGAGGCACAGGTTATTACACATAAAGACACTGTTTCATATGCTACCACAAATGATGTCAGAACATATATGTAAATGCAGGAATTGAAAATAAAAGCGAGTTTCACTAAGAACAACCATAACATCACCAACATTTTATCTATAATTTTATCTATTCACTGATATCCTTTGGTAAAGAAATCTAGCATTATTATCTGGTCTGACTCAATCCCACAGTAATGTGCTTGGCTCTATACTGCCTCAAAGAATGACATCAAAATAAAGGGCATTTGTGATGGTCAACAAATGCTGCCCTTGCCAGTGATGCAGGCATCCCATGTAATAACAACATTAACTAAAACAAAGCATGATGCTCAAGATCAGAAACAAAAACAACAAGAAATTTTCAGAGAAACTGAGGAGCATTAGCAGCTTCGGGTCGAGAGAAAAACAGAGTTGACACTTCGAGTCCAATGATCACACATCAGAACTGAACATCGCTGGGAAATAGTGTAATTGATGTTGATGACAGGGACGTCTGTTGTGAAGGGCAGAAGGAGTGAGTTGAATAGATGTAGAAAGAGACACGTAGACAGAATGAAGAAAACAAATGAATTGTTGATGATCTGCTGGAATGGAAAGAGAAACAAGATTAACCTCATCTATTTTTCTCCTGTTTCCATATTACTGAAAATCATACCCATTTAGGGAATGCATCAAAGTCCCTGCGTAAAGTGAGTTATGTCCCTTTGTCTCTCTTTGGTAAAGTGTGATCATTTACTTTTCAATAATGGGATGTTGGTTCAGTATTAAATTCCCTTTCCTCATTATCCTTGAGAAGGTGTTGGTGAGCAACCTTTCTGACCCAATGCAGTCCGTGGACTGTAAGTTGATAGTGCTGAGGTCCATCCAGTTTCATTTATTTGAAAATTTGTAGTGAGTGATATAACTGAGTGCCTGGCTTGGCCAATGCAAACTTCAACTGAGAGTTAACCACATTGCTGTAGGTCTGGAGTCACACGTCAGCCAAACCAGGTGAAGATGGTAGATTTCCCTGAAGGGCACAAAGGTGATGATGTCGCCTATCCAGGGGACGAAACGTTTGCAACAAAAACTTCCAGCTCGGCGAACAGAACCACAACAACGAGCACCTGAGCTACAAATCTTCGCACAACTTTGGGCATAAAGGTGCCAGGTATGACAATCAACAATGGCTTCATCGTTTAATTTGATTCTTAATTCCTTATATATTATTGAATTCAAATTCCAAGATTTGCTGTGGTGGAATTCAAATCCGGGGTCTGGATCATTGTTTGGGTTCCTGGGTTAATATTCCAGAGAAAATACATCCTCCGTTGCCTCCTCAGCATTTCCAACCATCTCCAATGGCAATAGTGATGTTGCTGTTGGTCTGGCTTTGCTTCATAGGGCAAAGAAATGATTTGGTAAAACATATCATCCTTCTCATTTTGTTTTTATGAGAAGGCGAAATGGTCCTTGGTGATGAGTCACTGACAAAATTCATATGAAGCAGTAACTAATCAGCACAGTAAATGAGTGGTGTCCTTCATTACACAATGATTAAGTCTAAGAGTGAAGACACCATCCTGCAGTTGTAATGTATTTGGGGCACTGTGAACAGATTTTCTCTCCTTTATAATGAATGATCTCCTTGCTGCAGACAGAGAGTGTAATGGAGTTTCACCAGACTCTCCTTGCAGTGGTGGTACCATGAGGAGACTGTGAAGGAAAGGACTGCTGAATCTGTATCGCTACAAAATAATAAAAACTGATTGCATTGAAACTTGAGTGTTATGAACTAACACTCAGTATTTCCAAAACCAAACGTTGATACCGTGAAATATAAAGAATTTTCTGCAATACACGTCTTCACGTTTGTACAAATATACAGATAGGAAACTTTGAGAAGGATATTGGCCAAGTGTAGGAAAACTGGGTGAGCATGGATGGACATTTTGGTCAGCATGGACCATTTTAGGCTAATGGGGTTGTCTCCGTGGTGTTGGGCTCTATGATTCTATGTTAGTTTACATAGCTCTATGGACCCACATGTTGTTGGAGAGAGAGCTCCGGGTTCTGAATGAACTTTCACGGCCTCAATGTGCAGTTAGTTTGTGACCCTGCACTGAACGTCTTGTTGTTCACAAACTAGTCAGCAGTCACACTCTGATAGAGTTAGCCAATCCCACCAGCTTCTGACCTCCGTACAGAAAACTAGCCCGTCTTCTCTGTCACAGAGCTTTTTTTCTCAATGCTTTTCCTTGGCTCAAGGAGACTCTGTCCTTGATTGTTTTCAGAGGAGCATTAAAATGGGGCGTGACTCCGATCAGTCTGGCCTCTTACAGACATGATATATGTAAGTAGATGTAACTTTCGGCCAAAGGGGTCATGTTTTCGGAGGGACGTGTATAATAAAAGGGGAGCGGTCAGATTTTGTTTTAGCTGAACGAGCTGAGCTGAGCTGAGCAGTTTTCAGTTACGTCTAGAACTGGGGAGTTCAACAGGGAACTGTGTGGAAACTCTCTCGCTTTTCTATCCTTCAACTTCAAACTGTAAGCATGTGTTCCATTTCTACTGGTTTTAAAAGGGGGCTTCATATTGGGACTATTGTGTATATTTGAAGCAGCATGATTAAGTCTAGCTGGATAGGTTGAGTTCGATAGGGGGTCCTCATTCTGTTCTTTGTGTTTCATTGTGTACTTTTGTGAATAAAGTATTTGTCTGTTTTAAAATTTAGTTGACAACCTCCCGATCTTACTCTTGCTAAACTTCATTGTACACTTACCGAAACAAATTGCAACGTTATGCCCTGGGCTGCCTGCTTAAGAATATTTTAAATGGTCTAGCTTAGTCCATAACAGATTGGGGGCTCTTTGCAGGATTTTAATCAGCAAGCGTCAGATGCTCGAATCTGTATTTCGGATTTTGGTTTTGGTGGGTAGACAAAGCTTGGCATAGCAATGGCTCTTTCAGTCGCTAAAAGTTTGTGGATGCAGTGATTGGAAGTTTTGAAGAAAATGAATAAGACCAAGTTGCATGAATTAGCAGAGAAGCTGGAATCAGAACTGCCTGCTTCTGTGTGGAAAGGAGAGTTAGTTGTAGTAGTAAGTCATCAATTAAACTTGCTAGAGAAACCATCAGAATCTATACAGATGGTAAGAATTCAATTGCAAAGGAAGCAGCTTGACTTAGCGGCGAAAGGTAGGAAATGAGCAGCAGAAATGAAACAGTTTCTGTTACGATTAAAAGCAGAACAGAGGGAAAATAGAGAGCATAAAAAGAGAGAGAAAAAGAGAGAGCAGTAGAGGAGAAAGAAAGAGAAGCTTTTGAACAGCAAAAGCTGACACTTCAAAAGGAAAGTCAGCGTAGAAGGCAGGAGAGAAAGTTTGGGGTAGCGTTAGTGAGGAAGAGAGTGAGGATGAGCAAGCCCCAGTAGTCAGAAGCGTAGCCGATTACAAGCATTGTTTAAATTTGATGAGAAAGATGTGGAAGTCTTTTTCACTCATTTGAAAGGTGGCTAAACAAATTGCCTCTTATGGCCAGAGGCAATAAGAGTTTTGTTGATCCAAACGAAATTTGTAGGTAGGGCTAGTGAGGTATTCGCATCCCTATCAGAGGAGTTATCGGCGGAATATGAGGTGCTGGAAAAAGCCATTTTAACTGCATATGAACTTGTACCAGAAGCCTATAGTAAACGTTTCAGGAATCGAACAGATACCCTGGTCAAACATATATTGAGTTTGAAAGGATCAAACAGAGTAATTTCGATAGAAAGATAAGAGCTTCAAAAAGCCAAGCAACCTATGATGCCTTTAGAGAGGTAATTATTTTGGAGTAATTCACAAATTCACTGCCTGAAGTTGTGCGAACTCATCTGGAAGAGCAGAGTGTGATAACATCAAGGTTAGCAGCTGAAGTAACTGAGGAATATCAGCTGTTCCATAAACTCGGTTTGGCTTCCAGAATCAATTTCAGTCCATCACAAATACAAATTGGAGCAAAGAGATGTCCTCACGTGGAAAGGGAAAAGTAGATCTCAGTGAAGATCATAAGGCGAATTTACCACAAGGTCAAAAAACAACCCTTGAGGGGAACAAACAAGATAAAAGACACAAGCGTTTTCATTACAATAAAGTGAGCCACACAAAATCACAGAGTGGTTGTGCGAGGAGAAAACCAGCTGTAAGAAAACCAGAGAAGACTGTAAGATTTGTTGGAAAGTAATAAAAAGCTCAAGGGAAATTAGACAACTGCCTCAGAGTGTTCAAGATGGTCAGAGGTTGATCAAGGAGGACGTGCCAGATCTGCTTAAAATATCTACACGCAAGGGTAAAGTTTATTCACATCGACCACGAGTAATAGATATGGAGGTTCCAATATTAAGGGACACATGATCTTCTCAGTCTGTAATGCTGAGGGATGACGAGATATGTACTCCTGACAGACTATTGCCAGAAAATGTGCGGGTAGCAGGTTTCATGGTGAGACAAGAAATGCTCAGTTATGTAAAGTGAGGCTAGAGAGCCCAAAGAAGAGTGGAGAATGTGTGGTAGGAGTACTGGACCTCAAACCCTCAGCTCAAGGAATAACATTTGTCCTTGCAAATGATATAGCTGATTCAACAGTAGGCATGCTGCCTAATCTAATTGGAAGGCCAGTGGAGAACTGGAGAATGGTTATACAGGAAGTTTCCCTGATTGCGTGATCACAAGATCACAGATGCACAGTTTGAGGCAGGAGAGATCAAGAGGCACAGATAACGAAGCTGACATAAAGTTATCCGAAACCATTTTTTTTTACCAGTTAAGTGGAACAGAGAAGGAGCAAGTAAGAAAACATGCAAGTATTTTTAGCTCTGCTAGCTGAATGATTTGAAGCAGAAAGATGGGGAATTAAAACAGTAATATCAAAAGACATTTAGCAAAAAGAAAATGAATGTATTCCTGTGTGTTATTACTTAACAAATGATATCTTAATGCGGGTATGGAGATCAGCACACATTGAAGCAGATCAGACTTGGGAATAAATTCATCAAATGTTTTGCCTTTTGGGTATAGACAGGAGGTGTTGTGAGTGGCACATGAGCGACCACTTGGAGATCATTTCGGTGTGTTGGACAATGCAGATTGAGATACAAATATATTTTCACTGGCCTGGACTACACAAAGGTGTAGTTGAATTTTGCCAGACGTCTCAAACGTGTTACACAGGCAGTAATAAAACCTGCGACTTTAATAGCTATTCCAGCATTTGAGGAACCTTTCCCAAGTGTCTTGATAGATTGCGTAGCTCCCCTACATCAAACAAAAAGTGGGAACAGCAATTTATTAACAATAATGGGTGTGTCCACTAGATGTCCAGTGGCAATCCCATTATGCAGCATCACAGATAAAAGAATTGTAGAAAACAATACTTACGTTTTTGACTAGATACGGACTGCCAATCGATATCCAGGTAGATCAAGGATCAAACTCACATCCGAACTATTCAAGGCAGTGATGGATAACTTGGGAATTAAGCAATTCAAATCGACCAAATTCAGACTATTTGAATTATTTTTTGGGGCATGAAGTAAAAGGACCGTTAACATTGGTTAAGGAGCATTAATAAGTCAGAATTCAGAGACCACCCATTTGGATGATGTGTCAAATTTTAGGGAACGATTAAATAGGGCTGGAGCTTTGGGTTGACAGCATTTAAAAGTATCGCAGTATACAATGAAATATGAAGTGGATCAGAAATCACAAATTCGGAATTTTGCAATTGAGAATAAGGTATTAGTGTTACTCTCAGTAACAATTAAGACTTTAAAAGCAAGTTTTAGTGTACCTTATCAAATTGGGAATAAATTCAATGAGGTAAACTACTTGATACGGACTCCAGACAGGAAGAGATCTCACAGTGTGTGTCATGTGAATATGCTCAAAAGGCATTTATATAGGGAAGGAAAGCAAGACGATAAGATTTTAATGATTACAGCACAGAAGGAAGAACCAAGTTCAGAGGATTCTGAATTGGACATTCCTCAAATCAATTTGAACAATGAGGAAGTTGTCAAAAATTGGGATAAATTATTGAGTTACCTTCCACAAGAAAAGCAAAGCGAGCATTACTATCTCATGTGGAGATATGCGGAAATAAACTGAGAAGTACGAACGTAATTGTGCATGATTTAGATACAGGAGATGTTGTTCTGATTAAGCATCATTCTTATAGGCATGACCCTCCAAAATTGGCACAGGTTCAGAAGGAGTAGAGCGCATGCTCCAAGATGGCATAATTGATGTGAGTTACAATGACTGGACCTTGCCTATAGTCATGGTGCCAAAGCCAGATTTCACCCAACGGTCATGTGTGGACTATCACAAAGTCAACGCTGTTACAAAGACTGATGCATATCCAATTCCATGTTTGGAGAACTGTGTCGAAAAAGTAGGAGAAGCTATTTATGTTACTAAGTTGGACTTGCTGAGAAGCTACTGGCAAGGACCTCTGTCAGAGAGAGCAAAGGCAATTTCGGCTTTCGTAATGCCAAATGGAGTATATCAGTTCACAGCCGTGGCATTTGCTATGGGAAACGATCCAGCCACATTTCAGAGACTGATAATAAGGTCATTGCCGAATTACCCAATCATGTGGTGTACATTGATTACCCGATGATTTTTAGTCACTCATGGAAGGAACATCTACAGCATTTTTCGGACTTTTTCCATCGACTTCAGAAGGCAAGTTTGGTGGTAAACTCAGCTACAAGTGAATTTGCGAAAGTCCAAGTCACGTTCCTGGGTCACGTTATTGGACTTGGACAAATGGACTCATGAGATACGAAAATAAACGTAGTTGGGAATGTTCCACACCGTCGACATATACAAAACACAGTACTACGGTTCCTGGGATTGACTGGATTCTACTGAAAATTTATGCCAAACGTTAAGCAGTGTGGCTGCTCCCCTCACTGAATTGTCAAGGGCAAAAGCTCTCAGTGGACAGAGAACTGTCAAATGGTAATTGACAGCCTAAAAACTGTGTTAACCATTGCCCCCAGTATTAGCTACACAGGATTACACGAAGCATTTCAAGGCGGCTATCGATGCCAGTAATGTGGGTGCCAGTCTGGTGTTCCTGCAGGAGGATGACGAGGGAATGGAAAGATCCATCGGGTGTTTTTCTAAGAAGTCGAACCTGTATCAACAGAAATGTTCAACGATGTAGAAAGAGACCTTAAGCTTGGTGTTGCCATTGAAACATCACAGTGTTTATATTACCAACAATGCATCCGAGACAATCATAGACACTGATCACAACACATTGACGTTTGTGGAAAGATTCAAGGACAAAAATGCCAGACTGTTTAGATGTTGTTGCAGTCGTTCAATCTGACAATTGTGCATGTGGCAGGTCGCGAAAACATGTAAGCTGATGAGTTATTCAGACTGCAATGAGATACGGAGGCGTTCGGTGGAGGTCTGAATTTGCATGGGTTTGTGCATGTTTGCATGTTTAGTTAGTATAGTTTATATGTCTGGGTTTGAAGGGATAAAAATGCAACCATCTTTTTGTACTCGGGTTATTTCATTCAAGGGAGGGGGAGGTGTCACAAAGCTAGTCCCTTTTTTGTCCAAAAATTGTTCCTTGTATCTGTCCTTGATGTTTTTCAGAGGGACAATAAAACGGTGCCGGGCTCGTTTATTATCGAGATGAAAAGGATTTTCAGAGGCCTTTTGTTTTTTGGAAACAGATGAGACTTCAGGCCGAAGTGGCCATGCTTTATTAGTGACCTGTATAATGAATGGGGAGGGGTGAGCTCTTTTCACTGTCCTAGCTGAGCTGAGCAGAGTAGTTTTCAGTTGAGTCTTGAACTGTAATTTTCAACAGACTGCTGTGTGGAAACTCTTTCTGTTTTATGACCTTAAACTTCAACCTGGAAGCATGTATTCCATTGATACTGGTTTTAATTAGGAGTTTGCTTATTGGAAGAGTTGTGTATATTCGGAACAGCGTAATTGAGTTGAGCTGAATGGGTTGAATACTGTCGGGATTCTTTATTCTGTCCTTTGTGTTGCATTGTGTAATTTTATGAATAAAGTTTTTGTCTGCTTTAAAATCAAGTAGTCAATCAGCTAAATTACTCCTGGTAATTTTCGTTATACACTTAGCGAAATAAATTGCCAAGTTATGCTCCGGGCAATTTGAGTGGTCTAGCCTAGTCCATAACATCTCGACGATAGAAAATGCCTCCTTGGTACTTGATACAAACCAATCACGTTCTCTCCTCATGGTCAGCAAACCATGTTAACGTAACATGTGTGTACCATTAGCAATGGGACCAAGAGGAACAACATGGAGGAGCCTGCCTGTGCAGTTTCTGCTTCATTGATTTGTCGCCCCGCAGCATCAATGACAACCTCCTATTTCAGTGTAACAGTTTGGTGGGGTTGAATGGCCTCTTCCGTTCATGTGTCAGTGTCTCGAGGAACTGCATGTCTTCCTCCTGGCCCGAGGGTAGAGGTTTAAGGACTCCAATTGGCAACCCGTGCTTCCTGCTTACCGGCGTATTGTGCTGACTAGACTCTATCTTCCTGAGTTATAGGAGACAAACAAGAGGCTGAAAGAACACAACAAACCACGCAGCATCATGAGGTGGGAAAGTCAACATTTCAGGTATAACACTTCTTCAGGACTGGGGGTGAGGGTAGGAAGCGCTGCAGGTAAAGAGGGAAAGGAGTGGTTGGGGTGGGGAGAGCAGCGGGATGGGAAGGTACGGATACGAGGACACGTAGTTGGACGATGGGAGGGATTTATCCAGTTGGGAGCTGGAAGACATCGTCGTTAGGTGGAATGGAAGCGAGGGAGTTTGGTTGGAAAGGGAGAAGGGGCATGGGTAGGAATGTTATTTCAAATTGGAGAACAAAACGTTGCGTCCTCCAGGCTGTAGGCTTGACAGGCAGAAGATAAGGTCTAGATTAGAGTGATGCTGGAAAATAAACACAGCAGGTCAGGCAGCATCCGAGGAGCAGAAAAATCGATGTTTCGGGAAAACGCTATTCATCAGGAATAGAGGCAGGATGCCTGCATAGTGGAGAGATAAATGAGAGGGGGTGGGCGTGGATGGAAAGCAGCATAGAGCACAATAGGTGAATTGGGGTGTGGATGAAGGTGATAGATCAGAGAGAAGTTGGTGTAAGGTAGCAAAGAGTACAATGGGTGATTGGGAATCTGGAAGGCTTTTTTGGAGCCTTGGATGGACTTGAGGGAAGAGGTGTGGGCGCAGATTTTCCCATTCGTGCGGTGGCAGGGGAGGGTTCCAGGAAGGGAGGGTGGGTTGTTCGGGGGCGTGCACCTGACCATTTAGTCAAGGAGGGAACGGTCTTTGCAGAAAACGGAACTGGATGCGGAGGAAAATATACCTCTGGTGGTGCGGTCCATTTGGAGGTGACAGAAATGTCTTCGGATGATGTGGTTTATGCGAAGGTTGGTAGGTTGGAAGGTGAACACCGGGGGCGTTTTGTCCTTGTTACGATTAGAGGGGTGGGGTTTGGGGGCGGAGGGGCGGGGTGTGGATGAGATGCATTGGAGGCCATCTTTAACCACGTGGGAAGGGAAATTGCTCTCTCCAAAGAAGGAGGCCATCTAGTGTGTTCAATGGTGCGACTGAACCTCATGGGAGCAGATATGGCGGAGGCGGAGGAATTGGGAATAAGGGATGGCATTTTTGCAGGAGGCAGAGGGGGAAGAGGTGTAATCCAGGTAGCTGTGGGAGTCGGTGGGTTTGTAAAAAATGTCAGCGTCAATTCGATCTTCATTAATAGACATGGAGAGGTCCAGGAAGGGGAGGAAGGTGTCAGAGATAGTCCAGGTGAATTTAAGGTCAGGATGGAATGTGTTGGTGAAGTTGATGAATTGCTCAGCCTCCTCGCGGGAGCATGAGGTGGCGCCAACACAGTCATCAATATTGTGAAGGAAGAGGTGTGGAGTGGTGCTGGTGTAATTATGGAAGATGGACGGTTCTATGTAGCCAACAAAGAGACAGGCATAGCTGGGGCTCATACGGAGTCCCATGGCTACCCCTTTGGACTTGAGGAAGTGGGAGGATTTGAAGGAGAAATTGTTAAGGTGTGCACCAGTTCAGACAAACGAATGAGAGTGTCAGTCGAAGGGTATTGTTGGGGATGTCGCGAGAAGAAGATACGGAGGGGTGGAGGCTGTGGTCGTTGTGGATAGACGTGCAGAGGGATTGGATATCCATGGTGAAGATCAGGCGTTGGGGGCCTGGGAAACAGATGTCGTGGAGGAGGTGAAGGGCGTGGGTGGTGTCTCGAACGTATATGGGGAGTTCCGGGATTGGGGGTATATGACAGTGTCAAAGTTGGTGGAGACGAGTTCGATGGGGCAGGAGCTTGCTGAGACAAAGGGTCGGCCAGAGTGCTCAAGTTTGTAGATCTTGGGAAGGAGGTATAACCGGGCAGTGTGGAGTTCCCGGACTATGAGTTTGGAAGCTGTGATTTGGAGATTTCCTGAGGCGATGAGGTTCTGTGTGGTCTGGGAAATGATGGTTTCGTGGTGAGAGTTGGGGTCATGTTCAAGGGGGCGGTAGGAGGAGGTGACTTCGAGTTGGCGTCTGGTTTCAGCAGTGTAGTAGTCAGTGTACTAAACTACCACTGCACACCCTTTATCTGTTGGTTTGATGATGAGGTTGGGATTGGAACAGAGGGAGTGGAGTTCTGAGCATTGTGAGGTGAAAGGTTGGAGTGGGGGACGGGTTTAGACAGGTTGAAGCAGTTAATGTCTCGGCTGCAATTGGAAATGAGCTCACCTTCCACCCGACCAACCTTTGCATAAACCACATCATCTGAAGACATTTCTGTCACCTCCAAACGGACCCGACCACCAGGGATATATTTCCCTCCCCCAACCATTCCCGCTTTCCGCAAAGACGTTTCATCTGTGACTCCCTGGTCAGGTCCACGCCCCCCTTCAACCCACCTTCCCTTCCTGGAACTCTCCCCTGCCACCGCAGGAATGGCAAAACCTGCGCCGAAACCTCCCCCCTCACCTCCAACCAAGGCCCCAAAGGAGCCTTCCACATCCATCAACGTTTTCCCTGCACATCTATCGATATCATTTCTTGTATCCGTTGCTCCCGAAGCGATCTACTTTACATTGGGGAGACTGGATGCCTCCGAGTAGAGCACTTTAGGGAACATCTCCGGAACATCCGCACCAAATCACCCCAACGCCCTGTGGACCAAAGTTTTAACTCCCTCGCCCATTCTGCAGAGGACATGGAGGTCCTGGGCCTCCTCCATCGACGCTCCCGCACCACCCGATGCCTGGAAGAAGAACGCTTCATCTTCCAACTTGGAACACTTGAACTCCATGAAATCAATGTGGACTTCGCCAGTTTCCTCATTTCCCCTTCCCCCACCTCGCCCCAGCTCCAAACTTCCAGCTCAGCTCCGCCCGCATGACCTGTCCTACCTGCCTATCTTCCTTTCCACCTATCCACTCCACCTTCCGTTCTGACCTATCACCTTCATCCCCACACACATTCACCCGTTGTTCTCTTTGCTACCTTCCCCCACCCTCCTCTCTGATCTATCACCTCCATCCCTACCCCCATTCAACTATTGTACTCTATGCTACTTTGTCACATCCCATTCCCCTCCCATTCATCTCTCCACTCTGCAGCCACCTGCCTTCATTCCTAATGAAGGACTTTTACCCAAAACGACGATTTCCCTGTGCCTCAGATGCTGCCTGACCTGCCATGCTTTTCCAGCACCACTCTAATCTAGACTCTGGTTACCAGCATCTGCAGTCCTTGTTTTTACCTAGAAGATAATGCTTTGTTCCTCCAATTTGCAGTTCTGCCTCACCATGGCAAAATAGGAGGCCAGGGATGGTTATGTCGGAAAGGGAGTGGGAAGGAAAATTCAAATGGGCGATGGCTGGGAGGTCAGGTCAGCCCCTGCAGGCCCAAGTGTGATGCTCGGTGAAATGTTTATATTCGGTCTCCGGAATACAGAGAACACCACATCAGGAGCACCTGATGAAGTATAGTAGGTTGGAAGAGAGGTAAGTTAACCTCTGTCTGAGCAGGAAGTACTGTTTAAAGCCCTATGAGGAGGTGGAGGAGGTGGTGTGCCAGCAACTTTTGCATCTTTTGAAGTTGTAGGAGAAGGTACCTGGGGGCAATTGTGTTGATTAGTCGGAGATGGGCCCGGTAGTGGGATCCAATCCGAATATACTGCATCTGGTGCATCCGATGTGGTCTTCTCTGCATTGGGAAGACCAAATGTAAATGATGGGAATATTTTGCTGAGTATCTCAGTCGGGCTTGTCAGGGCTGACCTGACATCCTAGTCACTTCTTATTTCAATTCTCTCTCCCAATCCCTTTCAAGCATGGCCATCCTTGGCCTTCTCCATTGCCACAATGAACCAAACCATAAATTGGAGGGCGGCACGGTGGCACAGTGGTTAGCACTGCTGCCTCACAGCGCCTGAGACCCGGGTTCAATTCCCGCCTCAGGCGACTGACTGTGTGGAGTTTGCACGTTCTCCTCGTGTCTGCGTGGGTTTCCTCCGGGTGCTCCGGTTTCCTCCCACAGTCCAAAAGATGTGCAGGGTCAGGTGAATTGGCCATGCTAAATTGCCCGTAGTGTTAGGTAAGGGGTAAATGTAGGGGTATTGGTGGGTTTCGCTTCGGCGGGTCGGTGTGGACTTGTTGGGCCGAAGGGCCTGTTTCTACACTGTAATGTAATCTAAAAATCTAATCTAAAGATCGTAACTGTCACCTGTGCAGCCTAAACCCCAGGGACTCAACATTAAATTCACCAATTTCAAATAACCTCCCTTTCAATCCCCTGACTCCCTTCCCAGGCCCTCCCCTACCTTCCATTCCTGTGAGCGACACTCTGTCCAGCTACCAATTGGATTCAGCCCTCCCATCACCAACCCGCTGATACCCTTTATCAGTGTTCACTTGTCCCGACCTCGCCACTCTACCTCCTCCTCTCTCACCTGCCCCTTTATCTATAGACCCCTTACTTCCACCCACAGTCCTGATGAAGGGTTGTATCCAAGGTGTTGACTTCTCAATGTCTTGAAGCTGGTTTGCTTATTCTGTTCTTCCAGATTCCTGCTTGACTATTTTGGATTCCAACAACCGCTGTTTTTGTTTTTAAAAATATGTTCTTGCGCTAGTTATAGGGGACTCTCTAGTTAGAGGGACGGACAGGCGGTTCTGTGGACATGGGCGAGACTCACGGATGGTTTGTTGCCTCCCGGGTGCTAGGGTCCGAGACGTCTCAGACCGTGTGTTTAGAATCCTTAAGGGGGAGGGTGTGCAGCCAGAAGTCGTGGTACACATTGGCACCAACGACATAGGTAGGAAGAGGGGTGGGGAGGTCATTCAAGAGCTTAAGGAGTTAGGCTGGAAGCTAAAAGCTAGGACAGACAGAGTCGTTATCTCTGGGTTGTTGCCGGTGCCACGTGACAGTGAGGCAAAAAATAGGGAGAGAGTGCAGTTGAACACGTGGCTGCAAGGCTGGTGTAGGAGGGAGGGCTTCAGATATTTGGACAATTGGACTGCATTCTGGGGAACGTGGGGCCTGTACAAACAGGACGGGTTGCACCTGAACCAGAAAGGCACCAATATCCTGGGGGGTAGGTTTGCTAGCACTCCTCGGGGGGGGTTTAAACTAATTTGGCAGGGGGATGGGATCCGGACTTGTAGTTCAGCAAGTAAGCTAGCTGTGTGTCAGGATGCCCAAGACTGTAGGGAGGCTGTGGAGAAGGTAGCACTGACAGGGACTACTTGCGGACACAGAGATGGGCTCAAGTGCGTATACTTCAACGCAAGGAGTATCAGAAATAAGGTGGGTGAACTTAAGGCGTGGATCGGTACCTGGGACTACGATGTTGTGGCCATCACGGAAACGTGGATAGATGAGGGACCCGAATGGCTGTTGGAGGTTCCTGGTTACAGGTGTTTCAGTAAGATTAGGGAGGGTGGGAAAAAAGGAGGGGGTTGGCATTGCTAATTAGAAATGGTATAACGGCTGCAGAAAGGAAGTTTGAGGGGGATCTGCCTCTGGAGGTTGTATGGGCTGAAGTCAGAAATAGGAAAGGTGCAGTCACCTTGTTGGATGTTTACTATAGGCCCCCCAATAGCAGCAGAGATGTGGAGAAACAGATTGGGAAACAGATTTTGGAAAGGTGCAGAAGCCACAGGTTAGTAGTCATGGGCGACTTCAACTTCCCAAATATTGATTGGAAGCTCTTTAGATCAAGTAGATTGGATGGGGCGGTGTTTGTGCAGTGTGTCCAGGAAGCTTTTCTAACGCAGTATGTAGATTGTCCAACCAGAGGGGAGGCCATATTGGATTTGGTGCTCGGTAATGAACCGGGACAAGTGGTGGGCTTGTTAGTGGGTGAACATTTTGGTGATGGTGACCACAATTCTGTGACTTTCACCTTGGTTATGGAGAGAGATAGGTGCGCACAACAAGGTAGATTTTATAATTGGGGGAAGGGAAATTACGATGCTGTAAGGCAGGATTTGAGGAGCATACGTTGGGAGCATAGGCTGTCAGGGAAGGATGTGGTGGAAATGTGGAACTTTTTCAAAGAGCAGATACGACGTGTCCATGATATGTATGTACCTATCAGGCAGGAAAGAAATGGTCGTGTGAGGGAGCCTTGGTTGACGAGAGAGGTTGAATGTCTGGTAAAGAGGAAGAAGGAGGCTTACATAAGGTTGAGGAAACAGGATTCAGACAGAGCAGTGGAGGGATACAGGATAGCCAGAAGGGACCTGAAGAAAGAGATTAGGAGAGCTAAGAGAGGGCATGAAAAATCGTTGGCGGATAGGATCAAGGATAACCCCAAGGCATTTTATGCGTATGTGAGAAACCTGAGAATGACGAGAACGAGGGTAGGTCCGATCAAGGACAGTAGTGGGAGACTGTGTATTGAGTCGGAAGAGATAAGAGAGATCTTGAACAAGTACTTCTCTTCAGTATTTACGAACGAGAGGGACCGTATTGCAGAAGAGGAGAGTGTGAAATGGACTGGTAAGCTAGAAGAGATACCTGTTAGGAAGGAAGATGTGTTGGACATTTTGAACAACTTGAGGATAGACAAGTCCCCCGGGCCTGACGGGATATATCCTAGGATTATGTGGGAAGCAAGAGAGGAAATTGCAGTACCGTTGGCAATGATCTTCTCGTCTTCACTGGCAACGGGGGTGGTACCAGGGGACTGGAGAGTAGCGAATGTTGTGCCCCTGTTCAAAAAAGGGAATAGGGATAACCCCGGGAATTACAGGCCTGTTAGTCTTACTTCTGTGGTAGGCAAAGTAATGGAAAGGGTACTGAGGGATAGGATTTATGAGTATCTGGAAAGACGCTGCTTGATTAGGGACAGCCAGCACGGATTTGTGAAGGGTAGGTCTTGTCTTACAAGTCTTATTGAATTCTTCGAGGAGGTGACCAAGCATGTGGATGAGGGTAGAGCAGTGGATGTAGTGTACATGGATTTTAGTAAGGCATTTGATAAGGTTCCCCATGGTAGGCTTATGCGGAACGTCAGGAGGCATGGGATAGAGGGAAACTTGGCCAATTGGATAGAAAACTGGCTAACCGGTCGAAGGCAGAGAGTGGTGGTAGATGGTAAATATTCAGCCTGGAGCCCAGTTACAAGTGGAGTTCCGCAGGGATCAGTTCTGGGTCCTCTGCTGTTTTTAATTTTTATTAATGACTTAGATGAGGGAGTCGAAGGTTGGGTCAGTAAATTTGCAGATGATACGAAGATAGGTGGAGTTGTGGACAGTGAGGAGGGCTGTTGTCGGCTGCAGAGGGACTTAGATATGATGCAGAGCTGGGCTGAGGAGTGGCAGATGGAGTTCAACCCTGCCAAGTGTGAGGTTGTCCATTTTGGAAGAACAAATAAGAATGCGGAATACAGGGTTAATGGTAGGGTTCTTAGTCAGGTGGAGGAACAGAGGGATCTTGGGGTCTATGTACATAGAGCTTTGAAGGTTGCCACTCAGGTGGATAGAGTTTGTAAGAAGGCCCATGGAGTATTATCGTTCATTAGCAGAGGGATTGAATTCAAGAGTCGTGAAGTGATGTTGCAGCTGTACAGGACTTTGGTTAGGCCACAGTTGGAGTACTGTGTGCAGTTCTGGTCGCCTCACTTTAGGAAAGATGTGGAAGCTTTGGAGAGGGTGCAGAGAAGATTTACCAGGATGTTGCCTGGAATGGAGAGGAAGTCATACGAGGATAGGTTGAGAGTTCTCGGCCTTTTCTCGTTGGAACGGCGAAGGATGAGGGGTGACTTGATAGAGGTTTATAAGATGATCAGAGGAATAGATAGAGTAGACAGTCAGAAACTTTTTCCCCGGGTACAACAGACTGTTACAAGGGGACATAAATTTAAGGTGAAGGGTGGAAGGTATAGGGGAGATGTCAGGGGTGGGTTCTTTACCCAGAGAGTGGTGGGGGCATGGAATGCGCTGCCCGTGGGAGTGGTAGAGTCGGAATCATTGGCGACCTTTAAGCGGCATTTGGATAGGTACATGAATGGGTACTTAATCTAGGTTAGAAGTTCGGCACAACATCGTGGGCCGAAGGGCCTGTTCTGTGCTGTATTGTTCTATGTTCTATGTTCTAATAGGCAGGAGAGAGTGAATGTGTTGAGCCTCTTGTTATCCAATAGGTCTGATGGGCTGAATGACTTTCTTATATAACTGTAAAATAAGCTAGAGTTGCTAAAGGGGTTCCTCTTTTTATTAACAGTGAAAATATTTAGTGTCCAGCAGTGCGTTTCACTAACGTTACCTATGCATTAACAACACAAGCTTGAATGTTGTCCAGGTTTGATACTTTAATAACTTCGGTGTTGACTCATTGTTCTGAACATTACATAATCTTCACAGAACATCCCCACCTCTGATCGTATGACAGAGGGAAAGACATTAATGAAGCAGCTGAAGATGTTTGTGCCGAAGAAGCTACCCTGAGTATTCCCCACTGAGATATCAGGGACTGGGAGGATTGATGTCCACCAGCCCCATTGTGTTCCGAATGATCCAACCAGTGGGGAGTTCACAACTGATTCCCATCAAGTTCAATTTTGCTCAGTCTCCTTCACACCTTGCTCAGTCAAATGCTGCCGTGATATCAGGGCCAATCACTCTCAAGTTGTGTTAGCATTTTTGTTCATGTCAATAGGCCAAGGTATATGTGTGGGGAGTGTTTCCTTCTCTCAGAGGGCAATGATGGTTGGGACCAGACAGTAAGGGGAGGCTACATCACTGAAATGTTGGGGGGTGGTAGTGGGTGTCAATGGATTTTCAACCGTTAGAAAGTCGAGGGCTACAAAGAATTGGGCATGAAAGAGAAATTGCAGCCGAATGCAGATCAGCCCCTACCTTACTGAATTTAAGGACGGGCCTGAGGGGCTATGTAACCTGCTGTTATTCCAGTATACCCTATAGACCTGTCATTTTGTGGCCTCTTCCATTTCCTGTGTTACTGACTTAATGTAGCTGAATAGACTAATCATGTTGCCGTGTAGCTGGACACTGGTGCTGCATGATCTACTCGAGGTGCAGTTTTACAGACCTTGAGGGCTGATTGGCCTCCTCCTGTAACAGGTAAGGACCGCGACATTTATCCACTTTCAAACATTCTAGTACGTCCAAAATCTCCTCTTGGCTGTTGTCCAAAACCTCTCGTGTCAAAGCCTTACTGCTTATTCTGCTACCAACGGCATGTCTCTCTACCCCTCCACATTTAGTTTTGGTCAGGGAAGGAAGGAGACACTACAGTAATGTAGTGTTTGGACCGTCAGCACTCCTTGATTCCTGGCCCCTGCTATCAAGGAAGGGCCACGTATGTTAACACAGGCCCCCGTGTTACTCTGCTCCCTAGTGCAGGTCGCTGCTTGGCCTTAGAGAGAGTCTTACTAAAATCTTCTTTCTGGAAGGGGTGACTGTATCGCTGCAAATCCTCACCCCGTCCGGCAATCTGTATTGTCGCAGTCCTCTGGTCCTTTCTGTCTATTAATATCGCGTTTCTGAATTCCTGGAATCCCTCGATTGCATTCCAAACTGTGTCTCACTCCATAGTGAGAGAAGTGGATGTTCTTGTGGATACAGGGCTATTGGAAAAGAACGCCATTAGACATAGGGGCAACAATATGTCTGTCCGCTCACTGAGTCTGCTTTTCCTTCGATTAGGTTATATTTATTTTGATAATGCCCCATTCCACTTTCCTGCAATTTCCCAGTAACACTTGTATAAAAATCTGTCTGTCTCAGACTTGAAGATATTTAATGATCCAGCTTCAACAGCCCTCTGAATTTTCTACAAGTGTTTCCCTCTCACTGATGTGAGACGTGGTGGTCTTTAATCTGGGTATGTGCCAAATCTTTATCTTGTATAAACTTCCAATTCTTCCTCAGCTCCTATATCAATTCGCTCACGGGTCACACAGTCAATCTCCCTGAATCCAGGAACTGCTTCTGTAATCTGAAGACCGATTCGTTGGATGTATATAACATATTCTCTGGCTCTGTGAATAGGCTGTCCCCTTGGTTCCTAGTACTCCCCATTCTTTCTCACGTTAACTTCTTCCCCTTAAGAAACAAAACAAAATGACGCTGGATTCTTGCTAATCTTACCCCCTACTATTTTATCACCACTACTTTTTAAGCTTAGCCCTACACTTTCTATGTTCTTTTAAGACCCCCATTGACCTGCTCACTTGATACCTGCTTTAAGCTTTTCTTTCCTTTTTCTTTCTGTTCGGAATTTGTGTCGACATCTGAGGTTCTTTGGGCTTGTTTTCCTAAATTTTATCTGCGGTGTAACATGCTGGGCCGACACTGTCCTCAATTCCATTTTAATCAAATGATCCCCTAACCCCCCGCCCCACGCAGTTCTGCTACACTTTCACCCAGAAGCAACTACACTTTGGCCAGATCCTGTCATTTTTTTCCATAAAATCTGTCTCCCCAATCCAAAAAGCTTTCATTTTTCAAATTTTTTGAGGGTCTTTTCCTTAGCAAACTCAAAATGTGTGATGTCACGGTCACTGGTTGTATAATGCTCTCCGACCTCTGGCTGGAACAGCTGACTGGCTTGGTTCCCCACAGTGAGGCCCAGAACTGCACTGCCCTTTGCTGCATCTGCTCGGTGTTAATGTAAGAAGCTCTCTGGAATATAGCTCAAAGCACCTGCCCTCTCTTAAAAAATGTTATCACTGCCCTAATGAATATTTGGAATTGAAATGCCTGAATATAATGATTATATTATTGTTTTAACACACCTCAATAACTTGGTTAATACCGTACTCTGTATATGCTCCCTAACTTTCATTATCGGGGTATCTATAATATATCCATAGCAGTGTTTCTGACATGGTTTTGATCCTGAGCTCTAACCACCAAACCTCATTCGAAGATCCTTTCAAGATATCGTCCCTTCTTACGCCAGTAACTGACTCCATAATTAATAAGGCAACACCACCTCATTTTTTACCCTCTCTCCTGTCCTGACTATAGTTCTGGTACCACAGAATATTGAGTTGTCAGCCCTGACCTCCCTCAAACTCATCTCAGAAATGGTACAAAAAAACACTTCGACATGTCACCTTCTTTCTTTATCTATCTGTCTGTCTGTTAAAATTATCAGCATTAAGGTAAAGCACATCCAACCTGGAATATATCACCTGGAATACTCTGTATCTTGGAGATCTTCAGTCATTAATTGTTCGTTATCAACCTGTCCAATTCATGAACAAAAACTGTAACACAGTGACTTAATGAATATTTGTTGAATTTTAATTTCGCTTTTAGTAAATGTGTTCATCAAATGCAACTTTTCAGAACTGAATGAGTTTCGGCTGATTAGTTCCCTGCTCAGTGTGCAGGGGGGACAGCGCTCAGTAATAGAGAAAGTGAGGACTGCCGATCCTAGTGATCAGAGTCGAAAAGTGTGGCGCTGGAAAAGCACAGGCAGTCAGGCAACATCTGAGGAGCAGCAGAGTCAAAGCTTTGGACATCTGCCCTTCCCATGTTTTCCATTCCATAATACACAGGATATTAGGAACCATAGATGCTCAGGAAAGCAGAACTGCACAGAGCCCTGAAATGGAAAGCAGTCAATCAGTTGGTGGGACGGGGAGTAAACAAGTTGAGGTGAAATACAGGCTGATTGAACATAAGGATAGAAAAATCACTCGGCCAGAAGGGAAACACCCGAGGTTACTACAGGAAGAGAGGCAAGAGATTTCTGTGCATTTGGCGATGATCTTTGTGTCTTCATTCTCTATTGGAGTAGCGTCGGATGATTGGAGAGTGGCAAATGTTACTCCCTTGGTCAGGCAAGGAAACAGGGATTGTCCTGAGAATGACAGACCAGTCAGTCTTATATCAGTATTGGGCAAAGTATTGGAGAAGATTCTGAAAAATCATAGTTTGATTAGAAATAGTCAGCATGGCTTTGTGAGGGGCAGGTCATACCTCACAACTCTTATTGGATTCTTTGAGGATAGGATTAAGCACACTGAAGAAGGTAGAGCAGTGAATGCCGAGTGCATGGATTTTAACAAGGTGTTTGATAAGCTTCCCCTTGGTAGTTTCATTTAGAAAGTAAGGAGGCATGGCATACAGGGTGACCTATCTGCCTGGATACAGAATTGGCTAGCCCATAGAAGACAGAGGGTGGTGGTAAATGGGAAATATTGAGTCTGGAACTAGGTGACCAGGGGTGTTCCGTAAGGATCGGTTCTGTGACCTCTGCTCTTTGTGATTTTGATAAATGACTTGGATGACGAAGTGGACTTACAAAGGTAGGTTCGTAAGTTGTATGATGTAACACAGGTTGGTGGAACTGTGGATAGTGCGGAGGGCTGTTGTAGGTTGCAACAGGACATTGACTGGATGCAGGACTCGGCTGCTGAATGGCAGATGGTGTTCAATATTGAAAAGTGGGGTACGATTCGTTTTGGAAATTCGAATTTGAATGCAGAATACAGGGTTAAATGCAGGATTCTTACATTGTGGAGGAACAGGGTGAAATATATGGTCCATGGCATAGCCCCCACGAAGTTGCTACCCAGGTTTATACGGTTACTAATAAGGCATTTGATGTGTTCAGTATCCGAGGGATTGAGTTCAAAAGCTGCAAGGTTATGCTGCTACTCTATGGAGCCCTGTTGAGTCCACAATTAGAATATTGTGATCAGTTCTGGTTACCTCGTTATAAGAAAGACGTGGAAGCTTTGGTGAGGGTGCTGAGGAGATTTATCAAGATGCTGCCTGCACTAGCGGGCATGTCCTACAAAGAAAATTTGAGGGAGCTAAGGTGTTTTCTTCATTGGAACGAGGAAGAATGGAACGTGACTTGACAGGGGTGTACAAGATGATGAGAGGCATAGAGTGGACAGCCAGAGACTTTCTCCCAGGGTGGAAATGGCTATCTCGAGTGGGTATGATTTTAAAGTAATTGGAGGAAGGTTTAGAGGAGATGTCAAAGGTACGTTCTTTACACAGAGAGTGGTGGGTGTGTGCAATGAACAGCCAGCAGTTGTAGTAAAGTCAGCTCTATTAGGGATATTTAATTGGATAGGCATATGAATGATAGTATAATGAGAAGTATGTAAGTTACTCTGAACTTAGACTAGGATAAAAGGGCGACAGAACTTCAAGGGCCGAAGGGCCTGCACTGTGCTGCACTGTTCTATGTTTCCAGTTTCACTCAGCATGTGGATTCTCATCAATTGTTGAATTTGTGCGGGAGTGATATGTGTGAGAGCAGGAAGCTTTGGAGGGGTGAATGGCCAAACCTCCAGTTATGGTGTCCATTGTTACAGTCACCTGAAAGCCAGTATAATCTGTGTGGTTACTTAGCCCAGACAGAATCCACCAAGTTCAGTTATTAATGTGATTTGTGGATTGCTGTTTGCTGCTGGTTACTTCACATACATTCTACTGTGTGATCCATGTAGTAATCTCTGACCATTCATAGAGAGGTACAATTTTATTATGACACTGGAGAATGTGAAGGTGACATTTATTGGATATGGCTTTCGAGGTTTCTTTGTGAGACACAAGGCACTGCAACAGATTGTCAACTTGTTAAAGTCTTCACCCATGTCTGGTCCGGGGTGCAGAAGTATGGAGCCTGGGAGGAAGGTCAGATTTCATCACCATAGGTCACTTGCATGGTGAGATTCTGGCTCTCCAGATCAACACTGCTCTCTGGGTCAGTCTCTGACTGAAGATGAATTTCAAAACCTGGTTGCTGGTCAGCCATTATTATTTAACCTGGACAATATTTGTACCTACACTGAGACCAGTGATAGCCTGTTGACGGGTTCTTCTCCTGCCCAAGGTGGATGCCAAATTATTTGTTTTGAAGTAATGTTTGATTGATTTCCCTGGACCAGGTTAGACGCTCTCTGCACAGATTTTGGAACGGGCCACTGAGTCTGTCTATATCCCAGGCAGCTATTAGGTACAATCGCACTGTAAATGATTTCAGATCTACTGGAAGCAATTTTAAGCGTAGCTCATTGCAAGGTGAGATTACTGACCAGAACAATAATCGGATGTTTGCTATATTTCATGAATTGGGCAAAACTAAGATGTGAACAATAATCATTCAACTGAACTATAATCTCTTAAATCAATTATGTTGATTCTATATTTATGGAAATAAAATATAAACTACTGTCAAGATTTTCTAACACAGAAATAAAACACGTATATTTTACTTAGCGAAAAAAGAACATAACTCTTGTGATTAGAATTAAATATTTAATGTCAGGATTCAAAGCAATTTTTGCCATTCCAATATTTTTAAGGTGGTTGGTTTCTGGATAATTCCATGTTCAGCGTGAGCAGAAGATTGAACATACAAATAGAATTAGCGTTCTTATTCATTTATATATAATCAATCAGTTTAATTTCTTACTGAAATGTACGATCTTCAGCTATTTACTAGTAATTTTAAAATGGCAACAATTCAACATAGACTGAATATTAAACTAAATAAAATATTTGTTATCAAATGTTAGTGAACAATAATTTGAAAACTTTCAATTTTTAGAATGAATGATGTTTAATATGAGATGTGGAGAGTGAAAACAAAAACAACGAAGATAATATCGTGTCAGGGAAAAGTCAGAACTTTCCAAAGTGTTTTGTGCCAAAGCAATGATGTATTTGTTTTAGGAATTGGAATACGACATGTAAACTTTTTATGCTCTGAGTAATAATTAGATTTCATAATGAAGCTGACCTTGCAATACTTGCATCTTAAATGCTTATGCTGCACCAAATAAACAGATATTTGCGAGCATTTACACTGTGAAATAATTGTATACTGACTTTCATTCACAGCTGACACTTGATAGAGTACAAATCTTTAAAGTACAGGAGGAGACAATTGGCCATTATGTATGCATCAACTCCAGAAATGTCTCCCAACCTCCTCCCATTTGCCAGCCCTCTCTCTGTTGCTCGTTAAATTCATAATTTTCAAATATATATCCAGTTCTCTTTTGAATCTTCATCCACAAATTTCCCAGCCAGTCATTTCCAATTCGTTACAACTCTCTAAATAAAGACGTTTTTCCCTATTTCACACCTAGCTCTTTTGCTGTCAACCTTGAAATTAGAATTCCTTGAGGCTGTCATGCCAACTAACAGAGTATTTTTTTTACTGAGCAACTTTTTTCATACTTTTGAGCACCGCAATAAATTCACACCTTTGTCTGTTCTGCTCCAGCAACAAGCCTTGCAAGAACTGTAACATACACTACAACGGAAAACAAGCAGAAAACTAGTCACCAGGATATATGAACATCAACTAGCCACAAGACCCCAACCTTAATTTCTTACGAACTGATGAGGAAGTACGTCACTTTGACTAGGTCTGCATATCCTTCCTAAGACATGCCAAACAGAGACAAGAACAATAATTCCTGGAAACATGGCATTCCAACCGGAACTACATCAACTAACACATGAATCTTGACTCCATCGATCACTCTCTGAGAAAAAGAGCTGGAAATGACATCATCGACACAGGAAATTACAGTACCAACTTAAGGAAACCGAAACACTTAAAGAGAAAGTGGAAGATAACACCAGCACTTCACTGGAGGCTCACTTACTGAGTACAGTAAATGGAACAAACCAGCAACTACCATTACCTATTGCTTCAGAATATATCAGAGTGTTTATGGCTGCCACCACATAGAATCATTGAATGAACCTGCGAGCCTGCACGACCAAGACTTTTTAGACAGTTTGTGAGATTACCTGCTCAAGGGTTTGGCACCTTCCACTGGAAATTTAGCCTTTTGTGTGGTACTGTTCTTTGTAACAATAGTCAGAACTGAAGAAATTTTTCATCTGCAGGATGGACACAGACTCATTGCTTGAATCAGCTAATGTGATGAGGATAAATATTCAATTAAATTCTATGTTATGGACAAACTGCAGGAGATCAAATCATATTCTTATGTCTACCTTGAATTGGAAGCAAATACATACTGTTAAAAAATTCAAAAATGTTCAGACACCATACCAGGGGAGAAAAAACACGTGATCTGCATTTGATGGACATACAGAAATATAGAGTGAAAAGAAACAGAAGTACATCAAATCTTAATTTTCAATGGAACAACATCCCAATTTTCTTGAACAGTCATGTTTTTCACCCAATCTCACTTTTGCTAAGGCAAGTTTTTCCCAGTCACTAAAACTTCATTAGCCATTTTTCCTCCGCCTTCATACTCGTTTTTGACACTCCTACTTCCCTTGCATTATCCCTTCTGCTGCTACATACTCTTCCACTAATGATATCTTTTCACATCTTTCCTCTGCCACTCCCACTGTAAGTTACACCAGTTCCCAAGTTACTCCCACTTCCACTGGCCATTCCTTTCCTTTTTTGCTTTTCAACTGGGGTGATGGGAACTGCTGGCTTCTGTGCTGCTATTGGTCATCAGCGAATTATGAGATTTGGATGATCAATGTCCAGTTAGGAACAGACAATAGTGTGTGTCTGTCACTGTCCAATGCACTCTGAAGAGGGTGGTTTTGTTCCACATACAGAGTGGAACTTTTTTCTTCTGTCTCTGTGTCACAGTGCGTAACAAAACAGCCTCATCACAAATAGGATGAACCTCTCCTCAGAATCAGAAGTTCATGCATCAGTTTATCCTTAAACCTTGTGAGGACATGCACCACAGTGTTCGAACAACCCGTGTTCTATCATTTTGCTCTTTACCATTTTAACTGATTTTCCAATTTCATTTGAGGGTGATATCAGAGTAACTTCCCTTGTATCAAAGTAATATTTGACTCATGTAGCATCATCCACCCTCAGCAAACTGTGGTTAATGGAAATCAGAGGAAATTCTGTGCTGGTAATTTCCTCAATGAATAATGAAACCTTCCCGAGAGCTATTGGGAATGACAAATAAACTCAGCTCTTGATAGTGCCTTCTAAAACCATGGATGGACTTGTCTTATTAATAACATTGGGTACATCTGTTTTCACAGTTTGGTCTAAAGTCTTAGAAAAGTAAGACCTTGCTGGTTGAGTGTCACCCCAATGAAATCAGAGCATTACAATAAGATAGCGATTCCAATTTTCAGTCCGTTACTTTCTGAGGATTGACCGTGCGATGTCAGTGCCACTGAGACCAACATTTTCTCTGTCCAACAGCATCACATCACATTGGCTCAAGGTTGCACCATTCCCAAATTCTACTTCATTCTCCAGCTCATTTGCCATGCTCACCAGATATACGAGGCCCACAAGACGGAATAACTCAGAGATGACTATGAGCCTCTGGAACCTGCCATCCCACCCATGCCCTGCAATCTGAGTCCATCCCCTCCCCCAAGCCAACCTCCTGTCGTGTATTCACCATCCCTCCTAACCTTCCACGCTCTAATGCTGAATGTTCTGTACTCAGCAATGGTCACAGCTTTATCCCTCTGTGCCCCACTTTAATGAATTTCAGGAACGACCTAATGCTGTACTTCTCTTCCACCGTCTTCTCCTCCGTGTCCATTTCTTTGGGCAAGAATCCACTCTCCTATCCCATAGCCCCTTCGCCCAGCTCCAAAACTCTCCCATTCCTCTGGCGTTTACTTGAACTCAATCTGTTCATTGAGAACGCTCCACGGGAGTTTGGTTGTCTTAACTTCTCTGTATCCCGTCATTCTTTCCAACCTATCACCATTCAACAGAATGTACGCTGTATGCTTTGATCCAACCCTGACTATGTTACTCAGCCTGTGCCGATAAGGGTGGTGCTGCTGTAGTCTGGTGGACTCACCTCTACATTTCAGAGGCTGATTGCCAGCTTACAGATACCTCCACACGTCATCTGCTGTTCTATAACCCTTTTATCTGGAGATTCCCAGCCACTCCCCCCCCCCCACCTAAAAGTCCCGAGGCTGATGGTCCTCTGATATCAGAGTTCGCTTTTATCTCCTGCTGAAAATCCACAAACAGAACTGCCCATGCAAGTCCATTGCTTCAGCCTGCTCCTGCCATACAGAGGGGGTGCATGGAGACATACGCGGCCCCATGTTATACCTGCTCCTTCGTGTGGTTCGTGGACCATTCCTTGTTCCAGTTCTATTCCATCCCCCATCCACAACTCTTTCTCCGATACGACGATGATATCATCGCTGCTGCTCCTCTCTTTTGTCCAGAATTAGAAAAGTTCATCGTTTCCAATTTGCACCCCTCTCTCACTTTCACACTTTCTAGTTCGATTCCTCCCTTCCTTTCCTCGAAATATCTGTTTCTATTTCTGGGGATAGACCTGTCACTGATATCCAGTATTAACCCACCTACTTCCACAGATACCTAGAGTATACATCCTCACACACTGTTTCCTGCAAAGACTCAATTCCATTCACCCAGTTCCTCCGTCTCCACGACATTGGTTCTGATGATGACAATTTCAAAAATGTGGCCTCTGAAATGTCCACTTTCTTCATCAACCAGAATTCCCCATCACTCTTCTCGACAGGGGCCTCAACCAGTTTTGACCCACCTCCTGCACTTCTACGCTCACCCTCTGTCCTCCCTCCTGCAACGGTGTTAGAGTTCTCCTTGTCCTTACCTACCATCGCACCAGCATTCACATGCAGAAGATCATCAGTCTGCATTCCCCCACCTCCAGCGAGATGCTACCACCAGACACATATTTTCCTCCTCTCCCTTTTCCGCCATCTGAAGTGACCATTTCATCCAGGACACCCTGGTCGGCTCGTTATTCACTGCCCACACCTCCCTCCCATCACCTCCCCCAGCCCCCACCACAGGTACAACTCACTTTCCCCTACTGGAGGTGTTCCACTTTCCCATTTACCTCCTCCCTTGTCACTATCCATTCCCACAATCAGTTCTACTGCGTTTGCTGCTCACATTGTTATCTGCTCTCCATTGGGGAAACTAAAGGTAGACTGGGTGACCACTCCACAGAATATCCAAGGTTTTCCCAAGCAAATAACCCTGAGTTTCCAGTTTCTTGCCAGTTTAATACTCCATCCTGTTCCCTGGCCAATATCTCTGTGTCAGGCTTGCTGCAGTGTTCCAGGACATTTCAACACAAGCTGGAAGAACAACACTTCATTTTCCGCGGGCGAACCCTGCAGCCAATCAAACTCAAAACAATGTTCAATAATTTTAAGGACTGAACTCCTCAATGCCCCATTCCCATACACCAGGCCTAGTTCTCACGTGGCTTCCCATTACTCATCCCCTATTGTTAGCGACTAACAGTCTCCATTAACGGCTATTCAGCCTCTTCGGTATATTAATCAGCAGTTTCAGGGCTACCATCCGTTTTGATGAAGGGCCACTGAACTAGAAACGTTAATTTTGATTTCTCTGCACAGAAGCGTTTGCAGCAACTTCGGTTTTTGCTTCAACAATGTCTCTCAATGTACTTGTATCACAATGCAATACGTCATGGATATTTGGAGCTCTGTCAAACATAGGAACTTTGTAATTTCTCATTTAATGTGCATAAACAAATATTCGAGATTCAATTGAGGGAGCAGCTTTGCTTATATCATTCAGATCAGTCAATTTGTCATAGTTCAGAAAGAAAAAGAAATCGATAGAGGGAAACTCAGCAGGTCTGGCACCTTCTGAGCAGAGATACACAGAATTAACCTTTGATTTCAATATGACTTTTTCAGAACAGTGTCACATCATATTCGATATGTTAACTCTGTTTCCCTCTGCCGATACTTACTCATCTGTTGCGCTTCTACCATCAATTTCTGTTTGTATGTCATGTTTCTGTATCACTATATTTCATGTTTCCGGACAGGGTTACATGCTGGATTTAGTTATATATTGACAATGTAGTCCTTTCCTGTTCCTATTATAGTTGGCGTGTCTGTGACACCTGTGTTACGACAGAAATCTGTTTCTTCTTTAAGACTCAAAGGGAAAAAAAAGAATATTTTTCTGATTATCCTGTAAATCTCAGGAACTCCACTTTGTTTGAAAAGACATTTTAGAGGCAGCTGAAATTTCATGAGATATTAGGAATAGATTATTGATGATGGAGCACTCTGTGACCTTCGTTAAACAAGCTTGTCTACCCCCTCTCTAAAGGCTTTCATTATATATCACAGAATTATTTACAGCAAAAGTGGGGGAAACTCAGTCCATCGTCTCTTCCAATTTGGAATGACTATATCTCTACTGTTAGACTCCTGTATTGTCCCCATTGCCTTTCACATCTTGTTACGAGTGTCTGCTTTTAATTGTAAGTACTCTGCCAGATATGAACAACATGATAAATCTCAAATATACAGCTCAGGAAGTCTGGCAGTATCTGTGAAGAGAAATCAAAGTGAATGTTTCAGGTCCGGTGACGCTACTCGATCTGTATTCCCAATGATAAAATGGTATGTATATAAAGTATAGTTCACTTTATCACATTGAATAATATCCTTTTAGTTCACAATGTCATTCAGTATTGCATCTCCCAAATGTTGGCTATTTCCTTGTTATGCATTAGATTTAATTCTGTCTGTCAGAAAGAGGGATGATGAATGGGGAATATCATTGTACTCCCCTTGCAGTCTCCACAGCCACTGCTCCCATTCTGCCCTATCTCCCAGCCAATAACATGTTCATTCGAACCTGCCTCATTAATTCATACGTCTAAATATATACGTTCATTATAATTGTCACTTTTAGTGTTGGACTGAAGACAAAATGCATAAAAAAGTATGGTTTACAGCAAATGAAACTGCATTAAGAAGTCTGTCAATTTTTATAAATAAATTACTGAAGCATGTTCTCTATGGAAGTTCCAAAGTTGCCTTCTTCGAGTAGTGAGAGGAACATTCAGAGAAGTCCACACTTCCTGTCTATGTTCATGGCGACTGTGCCCAATGACAGTCTCTTCGCTAGTGTTTGCTCCGGTGGAGGAGAGATCAGCACAGCCACAACATCCTGACTGTGATTCTTTTGGAGGGTGGAGGGATTTTTGGAAAGATGGTTACGCCATAGTAAACGGACAACAGAGCAGAATCATGTAGCCTACAAAAAGAAAATATTTTTATTCTCCCTCACAATTGAAGTCACAACAGCAATTGGTGATTGGAAATGTGACCAATAGCGAGCAATGTCAACATATAATCCAGTCCAGATATATTGTGAACGAATGTGCTGTATTGAAAGTTGTATTGTTCTGACTGTGATTGATATCGGTCTCCATGCAATGCAACTGTGTCACGGAGGGTTTCCCTCTCCTATTAGTAAGAGGCTTCATTCAGTGCGCTATCCCACTGTACTAACAGATGTATCAGCTCCAACAGTAACAGAGATCAACAGCTGCACAGGTCTGAGTCTGAGAATAGCGGACTGGAGCATTATTACAATGGAGAGGAGGTTTTCCTTGAGTCTTTTCAAGATTTCCCTATCTTGGGGATTTCTACCATATCGGATATCAGCAATGCTGATGATTATTCTGGGTGGGGTGGAGGGTGTGCTACTCACCTATTCTCGCTATTGTTGGTGTTCTCTACCTCTGTCCATTCATTAATCCCGCAAACAAGTTTGAACTTCTTTGCAATTTCTGTTATCTATATTTGTCAGAGAAAGAAACTATTGTCTTCAGTTTCAATTGCAGTCTCCATTCATTACCCATGAATTGTAAACCACTCCCTCACAAACATCTGCAAACAAAACTGTGCACAACCTCGCGATCCCTTTTTGCCCTGAATTGATTTATGTCTCTTTTTCTCTCTGTCACCAAACCTGTCCACTCGCAGCTGCTCATATCCACCATCTTCATCTCTGTGTCAGTATTGTTACTGAACAAACCATTGGCTGCACGTTGGTAAAATTCAGACTTAATGTTTCAAGCTCTCTTCTGACCAATTTTCCAATTACAAATATTTCAATCATAAAATTGTTCTTGCCTCGGAAGTTACTTCATGATTAGGACAATTTATAAATGTAGGAATGTCACTGGATGTAATTCAGAAACTAAGCTTATTAAACGAAAAATAGTGTTTCAAGTCCACCACAGCTGATGACAGAACTTAAATAAAAATGATAAGATTTGGAACAAAAGTGAATTTCAAGAAAAACAAACATAAATGCAACATTTTGTCTGAAAACCTTCATCTTTCACTGATCACCTTCGGTAAAGAAATCTAATGTTATTACCCGGTCTGGGTTAATTGTGACTTGAGACCCATGACAATGTGCTTTACTTTATATTGGCTTGTGGAATGGCCTCATAATGAGAGCAATTAGTGATGGTAACCGAATACTGCCCTTCCCACAAATGCCAACATCCCACAAATTAACAAAATTGAAGGTGAAATCAAATGTAGCTGAAATTCTGAAATTATAGAAATGCAAAGAAACAAACAGAAAGTGCTGGGAAACTTTCCTGAACTGAAAGCAGCTGGAAAGAAGTGTGATTAATACCATTGACAAGGAAGTCTGCTTTGAAGGGGAGGAGGAATCAATAGAGAGAGAGAGAGATAGAAGAAGATATAGAGATATAGAAGAAAAACAGCAAACAAAGAGAATGATGATCAGCTGGGCTGGAAATAAAATGTAAGATTCACCTCATTTATTTTTCGCCTTTCCCATCTTCCTGAACATCATGCCCTTGTAAACACAGGGATCCCACACTTTTCAAAAGTTCGTTTTTCGCCACTTCCCTTTTCGAATGACTTACATCAGGACATTGTTTCGCTAACCAAAAGAAATCCGAACAGGATTTCCACTTTTACGAAAAAAGCCGAAAATTTTCCCTTATAAATCAGTGCTACTGCACTTTACACCATATCTGCTTGTGAATGGTTTTGTAGGAACACTCTACTTACAAATAGTGAGGGGAAACTGGATATATCTAAGATCATGTTTAAAGCGATTTGATTCCCTCTGTCTGTCCTTCCTAAGTGTGGTCATCTTCTTATATTCATTAATTAGATATGCGTGTCTCTGACTGGGGCAGCATTAGTTCATTTTTCCAGTTGCCCTTGAGAAGACCTGGAGCCTCTGCAGTCCACGTGTTTGATCTGATTTGGTTTCGTTTATTTCAGTCAAATGTACAATCAAAAGGTTTGTTTTTATTGTAGTGCAGGCACATGACTCTAACCAAGAAAACAGAGATCACAGGGTCTTTGGACAGAGTGAGGCAAACAAGGTTACAGCTTCACAGGAGGTGTGAAAAGTAAGATCGACATTAGTACGATTAGTATTATTTGAAAAGTGAGAGATGTAAATTTGTCAGTCTAATAATGGTAGAGAAGGAAGTGTTCCTGAGCATGCTGGTTCATGTTTTCAAGCCTCTGTGTCTCCTCCCTGTTGGAAGAGGTTTTAGGAGATCATTACTGGTTTGGGAGAGATCTTTAATGTTGCCAGCCTTTCTGCGACAATGACAAGTATAAATGGACGAAAGGTTGTCTTCCGTGATGGTCTGGACTGTGCACACAACCGTCTGTAGTTTCCTATGGTCCTAGGCAGAGCAGTTACCATATCAGGTCATTATGCACCCGAAAAGAATGCTTTGATTTGCCAGTATACAGAGCACTGGGAGACGAGCGGTCTCAAAATAGTTGGATGTAACAATTGGCTGTTAAATGGACACCCACGTTCCGGTTGCTGTTTTGACAACAATTGAAATTTAACTGATAATTTTAAATTATGTCCTCTACACCAAAACCTTATTGAGTGTATTGTGTTGCCAACATCGAACCAATGAGCCAACATCGAACCTGCTTCAAACGAATAGAGAAGCCATCACCATCACAACGAAAGATAAAGAGACAGAAACAAAGGGAAGGAAAGAGAGAGAACACAGCGAAGGGTACAGATGGACAGGAAACAAAACAAGGAAACAAACAGTCGCATGTGCAGGGAGCAGGGAAGATAATAGGTTCATGGAAAGAAACAGAAGACAGGGAAAAAGAAAACACAGGGAAATAGGCAGTGTGAGAGAAACATTGAGAGACAAATGTCAAAGGGAGCTGGGGATGGGGTCAAGGGGAGCTGGGGAGAAATGTGAGGAGCTAGGTTTGAGGACTGGAGAGACCTGGGCGTGAGCACTGGTGGGAACTGGGGGCAGGTTGGTGAGGATTTATTTTGTCCTGTGCCATGATGTCCACGAAGATCATGGTAAACATGGATGTACTGAACGATGGCTGTAAAACATGTCTGAGAGACATTTGGATTACGCTGCACAGGGCGTGCGCTAGGCGTGATCAATATGAACAAAATCAGCATTACCTGAGATTAGAGAGTCCATTCATCAGTTTAATAACAGCTAGGAAGTAGCTGTTCCTGAACTTACTGCTCTGTGTGTTCAAGCGTCTGTACCATTTAGCCTGATGGAAGAGGTTATGGGATATCTTTACAGGTATATGATGGGACTTTGGCAATGTTAGAACAAAGAACATTCAAGTACAGGAACAGGCCATTCGGGGGTCCAAGCCTGTGCCGATCCAAATCCTCCATTTCAACCTGTCTCCTATTTTCTAAAGGTCTGTATCCCTATGCTCCCTGCCCATTCATGTATATTTCCCGAAACATCTTAAATGGAGCACTAATGATCACAGTTCTCCATGTTGAGAAACTCGGTTCCCCTACTACGCTCTTTCCCCTGTTGCCAAGCCAGTTCTTCCTCCATGTATCTAGCACAACCTGAACACCATGTGCCTTCACTTTCCCCATAACCCGACCATAGGAAATCTTATCAAACGTCTTCCTGAAGTTCATGTAGATGACATCAACAGCCCCTCGCTCATCAATCAACTTTGTCACTTCCTCAAATAATTCTATTAACTTGGAAAGACATGACCTTCCCTGCACTAAACCATGTTGCCTCTCACTGATAATACCATTTTCATCCAAATGAGAATAGATTCGATCCCTCGGTATCTTCTCTCGCAGCTTCCCTACCACAAACGTCAGGTTCACCTGTCTATAATTAACTAGGTTATTCATGCTACCCTTCTTAAACAAGGGGATTAGAAACTTTCCAGTCCTCCGGGACCTTAGTTGTGTTCAAGGATGTTACAAAGATATCTGTTAAGGCCCTAGCTATTTCCTCTCTCTATTCCCTCAGTAATCTTGAATAGATGTTGGCAGCCTTTCTGTGGCAACGAGCCGTGTAAATGGTTGGGAGATTGGAGTCCGTCATCGTCTGGGCTGTGAACACAATCTTCTGTAGTTTCTGATGGTCCTGGGCAGAGTGTGGGCCATTATGCATCCGGACAGTACGTTCACAATAGTGCATCTGCAGAAGTAGTACATGCTAAATATCCTGAGACAAGTGAGGAAGGAGAGACGTTTTTGAACCAGTTTGACTGTCACACCTATGTGAGAAGTCCAGGGTAGGTTGCCAGTTATCAGAACTCCGAGGGACTTGACTCTCTGCACTGTCTCGACCGTTGATGTAGATAGTGGCTTGTTCCCCTCATTGCGTTCTAAAGTCAATGATCAGTTCTTTACTTTTGGCGAATTTATCATTCCACCATGCCTCCAAACCCAATGACTCCTTTCTATGTTCAGACTCATCGTTGTTTGATATCCCTCTTGCTTTGGTGATGTCATCAGCAAACTTACAGTCAGCATTGTTTGGAATTTGGCAACACAGCCACGTGTGTACAGGGAGGACAGTAGGGGGCTGAGGACACAGCCGTGTGTGTACCGGAGTACAGTAGGGGACTGAGGACACAGCCGCGTGTGTACCGGAGTACAGTAGGGGGCTGAGGACACAGCCGTGTGTGTACAGGAAGTACACTAGGGGGCTGAGGGACACAACCGTGTGTGTACAGGGAGTACAGTAGGGGGCTGAGGACACAGCCGTGTGTGCACAGGGAGTGCAGTAGGTGGCTGAGGGATACTGCCGTGGGTGTACAGGGAGTACATTAGGGGGCTGAGGACACATCCTCCAGGAACTCCAGTGTTGAGTGGTATATGGCAGAGGTGCAGACACCTATCTTCACTAATTGTGGTCTGTGGTTCGGAAACCGGGGCCTCCAGTTGCAGACGGTGGAGCCGTGACAAAGGTCACGGAATTTTGAGATCAGTCTGGAGGGGACAATGATGTTTAAGGTGGAGTTGTCGTCAATCTGCAGGAGTCTGGTGTAGGTGTCTTCGTTGTCCAGATGTCCTAGGGATGAGTGCAGGGCTTCGGATATGGCATCTGTTGTGGACCCGTTATATCAGTTGGCATATTATAGGGGATCAAGTCAGGCTGGGAGATTGGAGGTGATGTGGGCCATAACCAGCCTTTCAAATCACTCCATATTTATTGAGGTTGGAGCTACTGGGAGGTAATCATTAAGTCATTAAAGCATGAGCTTTCTCACTTACAGATTTGGAGGTGGTAGTGTTGGACTGGGGTGTACAAAGTTAAAAATCACACAACACCGGGTTATAGTCCAACAGGTTTAATTGGAAGCACAATGATGAAGGTTGATGTTGGTCTTCTTGAAGCAGATTGTGACTTCAGCTTGTGGGAGGGAAAGGCTGAATACGTCTGTCAGTTGGTCCTCCCAGGATCTGAGTGCTTAGCCGGGAACACTATCCAGTCCTGGCGCTTTCCTTGATTTGACCTGCAGGAAGACTGATCATGCCTGCAGCGGTGACAGCGGAGACAGGTACATCCGAGGCTGTCGGGGCAGGTTTCAGCCTGGCAGTCACACAGTTATTCATCATAGACATCCCTTCGCTGACCTCCCTCCATCATCATCAATACACAGTGACATGGTTGGTGTGAGTACAACTCAGTTAGTGTTGAGAGGGAGTGACATCAATAGACTGGGATTGTGCGCCATAATGAAGTAAACTCACAACAAAAGGAGGTAGGGTGTGCTTCCACTGAGAGTCAGTGGTGCAGGGAGTGAAGACTTTACAGGTGTAGTTCAAGTCAAGCCACTGCTTCAACCTGAATGGAGTCAAGCACCTTGAGTGTTGTGCCTTGTAGATGGTGGATGATCCTTAGGGAGCCAGGAAATATATTACATATGAACAAACTGAACAAAGGACTTGAGGGCAGTTTTGCTCAGTTTACAGATGACATTGAGGAAGTAGGGAAGCTGCAGAAAAGCTTGAACAGTTTAGGACTGTGGGAAAACACGTGGCTGATGGAACACAATATGGGAACGTGTGAGAATATGTACTTTGGTAGGCGGAATAGAGGAGACAATTTGTTCTAATAGGATCCATTAAATCTGAAGCACAAAAGGATTTTGAAGCACTCGTCCTCTCTTATGGTTAATGTGCATGTTCAGTTGGCAGTTAGGAAATCAAAAGCAATGTTCGCATTCATTTCAAGAGAGCAAGAATGCAAGATGGGAGACATACTGCTGAGAATGTAATGGGCTATGGACAGACGGCATTTGGCCAGTTGTGAGCTGTTTTGGACACTATCTCTGGAGAAAGATCTGCTGGTGTTGGAGGTGATCCCTCCAGGTGATGACGACTTGTCATATGAACAGCAGTGTGTGTACTCGATGGAATTTAGAAGAATTGTGGGGGGTTGGGGTTTCTGATTGAAACTAATGGATTACTGCAAAGATTGATACAGTCAGTATGGAGAAGATATTTCCACTCTTCATAGCGACAATGACAAAATGGCACATTATCAGAGTGAAGGAATGGGCTGAATGGCCTAAATCTATTGCTATATCTCATGCCGTTTAGGTCATAGTGTCTATTATTCAGTATAGACTTGTAAGTCTCTGACCTGCTCTTGTAACGCTTGTATTTGTATGTTGATTTGACTTCACGTTCTGTTCAATGGTAACCCCTGTGATATGGACGGTGGGAAGATTCAGTGTCAGCCAGTATTCCATTAACATTTCTGAAATGGATCATCCATTTATAATTTCTGACTGAAGATTGCAACGAAAGTTTCAGCCTTATCTTTTGCACTGATGTGCTGGGCTCTTCCGTCATTGAGGTTGAGGATATTTGTGGAGACTCCTACTTCGGTGAGTTGTTTAATCGTCCGCCACCATTCACGATCGGATTAGCAGGACAGCAGAGTTTAATTCTGATGCATTGGTTCTGTGATCGCTAAGCTCTGTCTGTCCCTTGCTGTTTATGCTATCGAGCACGCAAGTATTTCTGTTTGGAAGCTTCAGCAGATGAACATTTTATCTTTATATATTCCTGGTTCTGCTCTTGGCATGGCCTCCTGCATTCTCCATTGAACCAGGGTTAATCCTCTGGATTGATGGTCATGATTGAGTGGGGGACATGCTGGGCTGTGACGTTGCAGTTTGTGTTGGAGTATAGTTCTGCTGCTATTAATGGTCCACAGTGTCTTATGGACGGACAGTCTTGAGTTGCTAGATCTTCTGTGCCATTTAGCATGGTATTAGTGCCATAATAGAGTATATGGATACAATAGACTTTGTCTCCACAAGGACAGTGTGGTGGTCACTTTTACTGATGCTGTAATGGACATATACAACTGCAATTGGTAGATTGGTAAGGATGAGGTCAGGTATGCTTTTTTACTCTCTCGTTCATTCCGTCACCACCTTCTGCAGACCCAATCTAGTAGCTATATCCTTAGGAGCCGACCAGCATGATCAGTAGTACTGCTGCCAAACCACTTTTGACAGTCGACTTTGAAATCCCCCAGCCAGAATACACTTTGTGCCCTTGCCACAGTTAATGCTTTCTCCAAGTGTTGTTTAACATGGAGGAGGACTGATTCAGCTGAGGAACGACGTTACGTGGTAATCAGTAAGACACTCCTTTGTCCATGTTTAATTTCTGTTATTTCTGTAAGGTATGATTCCGTGAGTATGGCTATGTAAGGCTGTTGCTTAACTAGTCTGTCAGGCAGTTGTTCCAATGTTGGCACTCGACCTCAGATGTTAGTAAGGAAGACTTTGCACGTGCTACAGTGATGTTTGTAATGTTGACTTTTCCAGTGCCCATTTCGATGCCAGGTGGTCCATCCGGTAGCATTTGTTTGTACCTTTGTAGCGATTGGTACAACTGAATGACTCATTAGACGATTTCAGGGGGCGATAAGGAGTCAATGACATTGCTTTGGGTCCGGAGTTACATGTCAGCCAGACCAGGTGAGGATGGAAGATTCCTTCATTGCAGTATATTGGTGAAACAGATGGATTTTTCTGACAATCGGCAATGATTGCATTGTCATCAGTAGATTCTTAATTCCACGGATATTTTTACATTATTGAATTTAATTTCCACCATCTGCAGTGGCGGGATTCAACCTGGGTCCACAGAACAGGAGCTGATTTTTCTGGATTGATAATTTATTGGTAATAACATGAGACCTATTTGGAACCACATGTTTTTCATTCATTGCTTATGTTATTCTGGAATCTCATCCTTCATTAAATCCTGATTGAAATATACACTCATGAACGTCTTCTCGACTGCTCGAATTTCATTCAGTCTGTTTTGTTTGAACAGACATTTCAAGGCAGCCGTACACGAGAGAAGAGCTGGAAAAGATAATGGGTGATTGTGCACTGTACCTGTCACCGGGCCGGCAGGTCTGTCCAGGAAGTATTTATTGTGGGTCAGAGAACCTCAATTATTATGGCATGGATGGAGGCCATTCAGCCCATTGTGGAGTCACAACCTCTCCAACTGCACAATTGGAGATGCAGAGAGTGTGTGAAGAGAGATTGTGTGAGAGAGAAATAAACAGAGAGAAAGCAAGTGAAGGGAGATAAACTGAGAGAGGATTGAAAGGGGAGCGACTGACTGAGTGTGAGAGGAAAGGTGTTAGATGAGGGTGAAGTCTGATAGATCAGAAGAGTGAATAACGGGAGATAAATATGAACAGACAAAAGTTTAAAGCTTTGTTTAGAAATTCCTCTGGACGGCAAGCCCTTTGTCTGGGCTCCATCCACTGTGAGCACTGTGCTGATACTGTGCTGATACTCCCAATTTTTTTATTTCCAACAATATCACAGAGCTGGGTTTCTGACAGCTAAACAGAACCCATTAGGCCAAGAGATTGGTTCCATGGAGAAAGCAAAGGTTTTAAATAGACTGTGCCAAGAGCAGCAGGAAATGATAACCACTACCCCGCCTCCACGACCCCCCCTCCCGCCCACACCGATACTGTACGAGAGACTAGGCCAGAGAATCTCATTGAGGGGACTCACTGACAGAGGTGAAATCACGATCTTAGCTTTGGGTCAAATAATGATTGATAAAGTTTGCATACCACTTTCCTAGTTATGTAATTCACATTTCAATTTATATAGCTCAATATCAGGAGTGTATTTTAACAACCTTATCTCTTTGTACTTTGCATATAATGGTGTGTACAGAAAATCATTTTGTTCCTGTATTTTTACTGCATAAACACATTTAATTAATATTGTATCTGCTAATTCCTCATCGTAGATGTATTCTTGAATCTGTTCTTCATATGAGTTATAAAGAGTAACATTCCAATTCTGGTAAATGGGGAACATCACTGTCCCTCCATCCAGCCTAATAAGCTATGTCCCCCAGTCCTCTCCGTCTTCTGTCTTTTCCCCAATATCATAATCACAATGTAATCGAAGCCCATTAAATGTTACTTCATGACAGTTTCTTAACATCGATAACATCAACAGCATGACCCACAGCTGCCCTCTCTGATCCTGGAATAACAATCTGAACTGTGTTTGCCATGTGCAATTCTCTGTTAACGTATCCATGCCGTTTGTCTGTTGTAACCCAGGGCTTTTTTGGCACATTTTGCGATCACATCATGGATGATAGTTGTTTTCTCAATGTTTTACAGATATTGCAATAACTGATCAGTAGTTACGGGATTTATTTCTGTATTTATGAACAGAGAAGCATGGTTATGTTCCATTAAACTTCTGGCATTACTTCCATATCCAAGGCTGACTGAATGATTACACACATTCAATCTGCCATCTTCAACATTCCTTCCTTCAGTCACATTCGCATATCACAACCAGAATGCATAAATGTTCAAAGTTATTTTGAATTTTAATAAAGTAGCATTGAATTCAAAGGGATTAACTGGAGCTATTTGTAATTATGTCAGTCTCCATGGATCGTATGCATCCCAAGGGTGTTTCTCTCTTCTATCAATAAGGGAATGGTTTCAGTGTTTTATCCCGTGGTGTGAGCGGGAGCATGTCCAACAGCAATAAGAGGGATTAGCAGCTTCAGAGAGAAGGGCAGGAGAGATGGAAATCTGGGAACATTAGACTGGAATGTTCCAACATTGGATAGGAGTTTATCCTACGGTCTTTACTGGCTTTCCCAGGCTTGGATATAATTAGCATCGCAGACTGAAGATGTACTGCTGGTTATTCAAGCTGGCTACTATCCTATCCTTGCTATAGTTGGTGTTTCTGGTAAGTCACTCTGTCTGTTTAGTGAAACGGTATGAACTGATTCGATGGTCATGATGTGCAGATTTTGGAAAGATGCAAGCCAACGTTTACAGCTCCAATCAAAGATTCCATTCCTTAAGAATTACAACTAGCAAACTATTATTTACAAATTACTCACAAATATGCGAGGGTAAAACACACTGTTCTCAATCTCTTTGATTCGTTTTCTCCTGCAAAGTGTACATCTCCATATCCTCCCCACATACCAATCCTGTCCAGTACCACCATGAAGACGTCCCAGTCTCCTCCTCAGCCTCAGTTCAATTCCTGAATAAACCATCGTTTGTTCTTTGTTAATTCCAGATACATCAGTTTCAAGTCCCTTCTAACCACGTGTCCATTGCAAAATAATTGCACTTAAGCTGTTTAACTTGTTCTCTGGACAAAATCTGAAAGATGGGCAGACAGTATATGGTGGGTCACGTCATTGGTTCGTATTCTAGAACCACAAAATAATAATCTGTTGATATCCGCTTGCCTTATGGCCATTAGAGAAAGCAGTGGGTCATCCTTCTCGGGTCAAGTCTCTGTTTAACTGCAAACCCACGGCAATTTGTTTTACTATTTCTTGTCCTGTGGAACAGCTGAACCAGCCACTCAGTTCAAGATCGGCATAACATGCTGGCCTGACCATGGCTGCACACATCCCGTGAGGGCAGAACAAAAGGAAAGGTAGCTCCCTTCCTCTGCCTGCATCCCATATTGCAACGGCTCATTGCCATTCAGGTAGGTAGCCATTCACTGATTTGGATGTATTCTTTGTGATTGACTCCCTTCCAAGAGTGATGTCCATCTCCATGGGCACCTCTGATGCTGGCTTTATTGATGCTGACCTACAGATGTGAGGATGTTTTTAAATTCTACATCAGTGGCAGTGCATTGTAAATGAATTGGTCTCTGTGTCACATGAAAGAAATGGAGCCAGATAAGTGAGGGAAATGAATTATTGTGATCAAACCTGAAAGTGTTGTTGAGGCAGTATTTGGGAGATTATGGACAGATTTTTTTCCTTTATATAGAGTTATCTCCTTAGCACAGAGAGAGTGAAGATGAGTTCCACCAGATTAATCCCTGGGATGATGGCACCATGAGGAGTGAGTGAAGGTTGATCTGTAGCGGTGTAAGAGAATAAGCGGTGATTCCATTGAACCCTGAGAGGGATGGATAATCACTACTTTTATTCGAAACAGACAATGGGAAGCTGATAAATTCCATGAGTGCTATTTCACTCAGGATGCATGATTCGTGATAGTTTAAGTCCCTGGGCAGATGTTACGCCCACCCACCCCAACCCCTAATCCCCATTGAGAGAGAGAGAGACGGAGAGGTCCAAGTTTTGAATAAACTCTCTCCACATTAATACAGTGCAGTTGGTGTGTGATCCTGCATTGAATGCTATATTATCCATCACCCCGACAGCAGCCACAGTCCCTTCATTCTAAAACAGTTAACTATTCCTAACATCTGCTGACCTTCATGAAGAACATGAATCCATATTCTCGGAGATGCAAGGTGCCTCCTTAAGGTTTAGACCATAAGACTATGAGACATAGGAGCATAAATTAAGACAGTTAGCCCATCGGGTCTGCTCCGTCATTCAATCATTGCTGATAGATTTCTCAAACCCTATCTCCGACCTTCTCCCCATAACCCTTCATCCCCTGGATAATCAACAACTATCTATCTCCGTGTCAAATATATTCAATGACCTGACCCCACCGCCTACTGTGGCAATAAATTTCAAAGATTCACCATTCTATGGTTAAATAACTTCCTCCTTATCACTGTTCTAAAAAGTGTTCCCTTTCATTTAAGGCTGTGCCCTCGGATTCTCATCCAATGGAAACATCTTATCAACATCCACTCTCTCCAGGTCATTCAGTATCCTGTCTATTTCAATTACATTCCCTCTCCTCCTTTCAAACTTCATCAAGTATAAACCCAGAGTACTCAAACATTCCTCATGCAATAAGCTTTTCATTCCTATGACCATTCTCGTGAAAATCTTCTGAACACGCTCCAGGACCAGTACATTCTTCCTGAGGTATGGAGCTCAAAAATGAGCACAATACTCCAAATGTCGTCTGAGCAGAGCCGTATACAGTCAGTTCTTATATTCAATTCTTCTCGTAGTAAATGCTCCCAATCATAATTGCAATTGCCCTCCTAACTACTGCCTCAACCTGCAAGCTGATCTTGAGAGAATCCTGCACTGAAACTCCCAATTCCCTTTACAGTTCAGATTTCTGAATTTTCTCGCCATTTAGAAAATAGACAATGCCTCTATTCTTCGTGCTAAACTGCATGACCTCACACTTTCCAACGTTGGAATGCATCTGACGTTCTCTTCACCTGTCCAAATCCTTGTTCAGCCTCTCCACTTCCTCAACACGACCTGACCATCTCCCTGTCGTTGTATAGTCTGCAAACCAAACCAGAGTGCCCCCAATTCCCTCATCTGGATTCGTTAATGTAACAAGTAAAAAGTTATGATTCCACACTGAGCATTCTGGATCACCACTTGTTCCCGGCTGCTATACTGACAAGTTCTCTTTTATCTCCATTCTCTGCTTTCTGCCAGACAGACAAGACAGACATGCCACTACCTTGCCTCTAACACCACGGACCCTAATAATACTCAGTAATCTCCTGTGTGACACCTTGTCAAAGGCCTTCTTGAATTCCAGGTGGATAACACCCATTAGCTGTGCTTGGTCGAGCTGCTCATTTCCGTTTCAAAGAATTCAAAGAATTCCAATAGATTTGTCAGGCATTAACTTGCCTTGATGAAAGCATGTCGACTTTGCCTTATTTTACCAAACAGTTTCAAATATTCAGAAACCTCATCCTTCACAATGGATTCCCATGACAGAGGATAAACTATTCGTGTTTTTTTTTGTCTTTTTATTTGCTCCCTTGTTAAAAAGGGGTGTCACGTTCGTGGATTTCCAGTGCTCTGGGATCGTTCCTTACCCTCGTGATTTTGTTTCTACATATTCTCCATGGTGGGGGCCATCATCCTCACCTTTGGCCTCTCAATCTCTTGAATGTTTAAGGTATTACTCGTAGCTTCCACCATGAAAGCTGATGTAAAGTAATTATTGAGTTCCTTGGCCATTTTCTCGTTCCCCACTGCGACCTCTCCAATATCATTTTCCAGCATTCCAATGTTCACTTTTGCCGCTCTTCTATACTTTATATATTGAAAGAAACTGTTACAGTATTCCTTTATATTACTGCCTAGCTTACCCCCATATTTAATAATCTCCCTCCTTATTTTTTTTTTATTTGCCCTCTGTTTTGTCTTTGTCAGATTTCCAATCCTCAGGTTTCCCACTGCACTTTGCCACATTATATCATTTCTCTTTTGCTTCTATGTTGTACCTGACTTCCCTAGTCAGATATGGCTATCCCATCCTCCCTATACAAGCCTCTTTTTCCTTAGGATAAATCTCTGATGTATCCTGAATTACTCCAAAAATCTCTTGCCATTGCTGTTGTACTGTCTTTCCTGTTGGGCCCGTCTCTCAGTCAATTCCACCCAGCTCCTCACTCATATCTGTGTAATTGCCTTTATTCAGCTGTAACTCCGTTTCTTCTGATTATAACTTCTCCACCTGAAATTGCAGAGTAAATTCAATCATATTATGATGACTGTCACTTTCAGCTCCACTCATCTAGTCTGCCTGCACAAGCTGCTCCAAAAGCCATCTCGTAGACATTCCACAAATTCCTTTTCCTGCCAACCATTATCAATCTGAATTCCGAGTCCATCTGTATAATAAAATCCCACATGATCACTGTAACTTTACCTTTCCTGCAGATCTTTCTAGCTCCTGGCATATCTTACACCCCAGCTCCCTGTATATAAATCCAACTGCATTTTTCCACCTTTTGGATTCCTCAATTTTACCGACACAGATTCTACACCATCTGACCTTATTTCATTTCTTATTATTGATTATTGATTCAAATCCATTCTTAATACTGAGACAACTCTATCTCTCTGCCCAACTGCCTATTTTTTCGACAGGATGAATATCCTTGAATATACAGCTCCGAATCCTGATGCTTTTGCAGCGATGTCACTGTAAATGTAATGCCCACTATGTCGTACCTGCCAATTTATGGATGAGTCACAATTTCGTTTACCTTATTCCTTATACTGCATGCATTCCCTGTGTAATAGTTCAGTCCTGTATTACCTGTCGCTCTTCTCATTGTCATTTGTTTGTCCAGCTGTTGGTACATACACGGAACCTGACCACTGGATCATTCCCCTCCCGCTCCAAGTTCTGCAACCCAGATGATATATCCCAAACCCGAGCACCATGTAGGCAACACAACCTTCAGAACTCTTAATCCCGAACACGGAGAGCAGTATATATGCTTTTAACTATACTATCCCCTATTATCCTGCATTGGCCAGCCTGGTGACACAGCAATGCTGCTCACAGTGCTAGGGATTTGTGTTCATTTCCAATCTCTGGACCCTGTCTGTGTGGACTTTGTACATTCTTCCCGTGTCTGAATTGTGAGCATTAACTCTTTTCTCTCTCCACAGTACGTCTCTGTGTTTGCTACAGATTGAAACAATCTACAGTATATTTGCTTTTGTTCGATGGAAAACTGCAGCAAATGTGATAGGTTTTTGTAAAAGCGGCCGTTTCCTCTGTGTGTTTAGGAATCTTGCCCGGCCACTTGTCTGAGTGCAGTGTCCCTGGATGCCCATTCCATCTCTCTCAGTTCCCTCAGTCCATCGTCACTACATGCAGCCTTTTCTTGTGCCACCCAGGGATTCCCCACAACCCATTGCCTGGCACTGGATACTCTCTTCGCAGGACTGTGCACAAAACGACACTGGGAACTTTCCGAACGCTGGGCATGCTGGGTAAAGACCCCGCCATTGAAAGGAATAAAATAACTAGAATCCAATTGAATAGCAAAGCTGAGTAAGTAGGTTTAATTACATCCATCTGCTCTGACATTTTCTACTCTTCTGTTTACCCTCGTCCATCTGCAAATAGATGGCCCATATTTATGCCTTGTCAAACAGGTTTGGTGGCGGGGATAGATATCAGATCCGGTGGTCATTGGACTGATTCACTGGTCTCACTTTCCTGACGTCACACTTAAGTGTTTATTATCAAGTCTATCTTGATTAAAGAAAAGGCCTTGCTGGAGTTGTGTGGAAAGGGTATTTGAATTTTGGAGACATTAGAATATGTCACGTGCGAGTGAGGTGAGGAATCGTAAGTTAGCACAGTTAAATACACGATCAAAGAGCTGGTCGAGGAGGCAATACTTCCGATATGTGGAAATTGGGATTCACGAGTCGGTAGGATATACACAAAAAGGACGGTAGGAACCTGAACTGGCAGCAATTTACGATATGTGGATTATTGGGATTCGCAGGTCAGTAGGATACACACAGAAAGGACGGGATGCACATGAACTGATAACAATCTCCGATATATGGATCATTGGGATTCCCGGGTAGGTAGGATATAAACAAGATGGACGGGATGGACTTGAACTGGCAGAAATCTCCTGGCAGGCAGGTTTGCTATTGTCCTTTACGAGGGTTTAAACTAGTGTGTGGCGGCGGTGGGGGAGGAGTGTATGGAGCTACAGCAAGAGATCCACAGGTACAGTGACTGAGGAGGAGTTGAGACTAATCCCAGTACAGCTAAGACCAAAATAACAAAACAGAGGCCACTGTGTTCAGTGGCCTGGCAGTCTGAAGTGTACTGATTGTAACATGAGGAATCTGTTTGGAAAACAGATATTTCGATGTCGCTGCATGTCAGAAAATAGGAAGAGATAATGGTTAATTGTCCACTGTGTCCTTCACTGGACTAGCTTGTCTGTGCAGGCACCAAAACTTGTGACTGTGGGTCAGAGAACTTCAGAATTAGTACAACACAGGAGGAGGCCATTCAGCCCACCATGCGTCCATGAGCTCTCCAACTTAACAACTTGAAATAGAGGGAATGATCGGACCTAGACTGAAAGAGAGAGAAATAAACAGAAAGAAAGACAGTGATGTGAGATAAACAGAGTGAAAAAAAGGAGAGACAGAATGAATGAGAGCAAGGGGTGTCAGACGAATGTGAAGTTAGATCAGGAGACAGCATGAGGAGAAATGCACAGAAAATTTTCTTAGGAACTCCAACAGACTGTAAGCGCTTTGTCTGGTGCCATACCCTGTGAGCACCATGCTGATACTGGCTGTCATCCCAGATCATTTATCGCCAATATCATCCCAGAGGTGAGTTGCTGACAGCTAAACAAAATCCAATAGAACAATAGATTGGTTTCAGGGAGAAGGTGGATTAATTTAAATATTCTGGGCCAACAGGAACTTGTCGCCCCTCTAGACACTGCGTGAGGGGCAGGGTGGAGTCTTAGTGAAGGGACTCACTGGCAGAGGTAAAATCAGGATCTCAGCTCTGGGTCAAATAATGATTGATAAAGTCTGCACACCACTTCCATGGTTTTGTAATTCACATTTCAATTTATATAGCTCCACATAGTAAGTGTATTTTAACAATATTGTCTTTTTGTAGTTTTCATATTTTGGTATGTACAGAAAAGCTTTTTTATCCTTGCATTTTGTGTTGAATAAACACATTTTATTACTGAGGAAGAAAGGACCTGCTCCGATGGGACAGTCGTCATCTGAACCGCGCTGGGAGCAGAATCCGAGTGAATCCTAACCAGGGCTGGAGACAGAGCTTTAAACTGATTAGGGGAGTGTGTGTGTGTGTGTGTGTGTGTGTGTGTGTGTGTGTGTGTGTGTGTGTGTGTGTGTGTGTGTGTGTGTGTGTATGTGTGTCTGTCTGTGTGTGTGTGAGTATGTGTGTGAGTGTGAGTGTGTGTGTGTGTGTGTGCGGGTGTGTGTGTGTGTTTGTGTGTCTGTGTGCGTGTGTGTGTATGTGTATGTGTGTGTGTCTGTCTGTGTGTGTGTGCGGGTGTGTGTGTGTGTGTTTGTGAGTCTGTGTGTGTGTGTATGTGTGTGCTCGGGGTGGGGGTGCATTTCTAGGGTTTAATTAGAAAAGCCGAATTAAAAGAGGAGGTAAGAGTACTGAACTCAGGAGAGGTTACTAAAATCTCCAGCACTGACACAAATAGGATAGAGCATCTGGAAATGTTTAACCTATCACACTTCAAGCTCACTGCACAAATGAATGTCAATGAGAAGAGGGATGGTTAATGCAGGACTGAAGGGGTTACAACTGAACGCATGCTGTATAAGGACTAAGGTAAATGAGCTTGTGGCGCAGAATTAAATTGGCAGGTATGAAGCGATGGGCATCACGGAGATGTGGCTACAATGCGATCTGAATATTTAAGGATATTTATCCTATCGAAAAGATTGGCAGTTGGGCAGAGGGCGTGGATTTGCATTGCTAGTAAGAAATGAAATTCAATCAATAGTAAGAAAGGAAGTAAGGTCAGATGTTGTAGAATGTGCGTGGGTAGAATTGAGAAACGACAAAGGCAAGACAACCACAGTTGGAGTCTTGTACAGGGCTCCAAAGAATAGTCAGGAGCTGGGGCACAAGATAGGCCATGACCGAGAAAATATGTGTCAGAAAGGCTAAGTTCAGTAATCATCGGTGATTTCAGTATGCAGAGGAACTGGAAACATTAGATTGGTAGTGGTTCGCAATAAAATGAATTTTAGGAATATTTATGAAATGGCGTTTTGGACCAACTTCTGGTGGAGCCCACTCGGGAGCAGATGATATTGGATGTAATGACGCAGGATTCGTAAGGGAGATTAGGGTGAATGTAAACTTCGGAAGCAATGATCAGAACATGGACGGATTTATTCTGCAATTTGAGAGAGAGAAGATAGAATCAGAGGTAACAGTATTTCAGCTGAATGAAGGCAACTGCAGAGGCATAAGGGAGAAGCTGGGTAGAATTGACTGGGAGAGGGGTCAAGCATGAAAGACAGGGGGACAGCAATGGCAGCAGATTCCAAGGTTAATTCAGGAGACACAGCAGAGACTCTTGCCGAGGAATAGAGACATGGTACAGGGAGGATGAGACAGCCAGGGCTGACGACGGAAGTCAGGCATTGCATACAAGCAAAAGAGCAAGCGTATAATGTGGTGAGGGGCAGTGGGAAACTAGAGAATTGGGAAACTTACAAAGACTAACAGAGAGCAAAAAAGGACAGAGAAGATTAGATATGGGGGTAAGCTAACCAGTAATAGAAAGGAGATTGTAAGAGGTTCTTTAGATATATAAAGTGCAAAAGAGAGGAAGACGTGAATATGGACCACTGAAAAATGATGCTGGAGAAACAGTAGCAGAAAACAAAGAAATTAATGAGGAACTGTGCATCAACGTTCATGGTGAAAGACACGAGCAATTTCCAAAAATTGAAGAGAGTGAGAGGGCAGAGCTGAGTATGGTGGTCATCACCAAGAAGAACATGCTAGAAAACCGAATGGCCTGAATTTGGATAAATCACCTGAACCATATGGACTACACCCCAGCATTGTAAGGGAGATAACTGAAGAGGTAGTGAAAGTGAAAGTGGTAATCTTTCAGGAATGACTAAAATCAGGAAAGGCTGGAAAATTACTAATGTGACACTCCATTTAATAAGGGATTTAGGCAGAAGATGGAAAATTACAGACTGATTAGCCTAACCTTGGTTGTGGGTAACATCCTGGAATCCATCGTGAAGGATGGGATTTCTGAATACTTGAAAGTATTTAGTAAAATACTGCAAAGTCATCATTGTTTGATCAATGGGAGGTCATGCCTGACAAACCTGCTGGAATACTTTGAGGGAGTAACGAGCAGATTTGACCAAGGAGAACCAGTAGATGTCATCCACCTGCTTCTCTAAATCCCTTTGATAAGTTGCCACGCAGGAGGCTATTGAGAAAGATTAGGGCTCCTGGTGTTTCTGGCAAGGTGCGAGCTTGGAGTGATGCATGGCTGTATGACAGTGGGGATAAAAGTGTCCTGCTCAGGATGGTATCCAGAGACAAGTGGTTTTCCTCAAGACTCAGTGTTGGGACCACAAAATTCGCTTGGTGCATTAATGGTCTACATGAAGGCACTGACGGAATTCCGGCTAAGTTTGCAAACAGTGCAAAGATGGAATAGAGGGATAAGTAGCATCGAAGAGGTGGTTCGGCTGCAGGAAGGTGCAGTAGCACCCCTCTGATGCTCGCCTTCCAGACCACCAACCTCAGGATACAACGCATCATCCTCTGCCACCAACAGTCAGACCACACCACCAAAGATATGCGTCCCTCCCCACCCCATCAGTATTCTGCAGAAACCATTCCCTTCATGATTGCCTCGTTAGGTTCACACGTCGCCCCTCCCACACCCCAACAAGCCATCTTCCAATCCCTTGCCATTGTAAGGCGTATGAAACCTGTGCCAACAACTTCCTCCTCAACTCCATCCAAGGCCCCAAAGGATCCTTCAATCAGGCAGAGAATATCCTGTGAATCCAAACACCTCATATACTCTGTCCATTGCTCCTGGTCTCCTCTACACTGGGGAGACTGGAAGTCAACTTGCAGAAAGGTTCAGGGAATACTCTCTGTCACACACCCAACAACCCCACTTCCCTGTGGCTGAATACTTCGCCTCCCCCTACCACTCCTCCAAGGACATGCAAGTTCTTGGCCTCCTCCACTGCCACATTCTAGCCACCAGACGTCTGGAGGAAGACTGCATCGTCTTCCACCTTGGGACGCTTCAACCTCACGGTATCCAGCGCAATGTCACCAGTTTCCTCATCTCCCCTCCCTCTACCTTATCCCAGATCTAACCCTCCAACTGAGCACTGCCTGTTGAACTGTCCTACATGTCTATCTTCCTTCCCATCTATCTACTCCACCTTCCATTTTCACCACTCACCTTCATTTAGCCATCGCCTTCCAAGCTATCTTCCTCCCAGCCCCTCCCATTCATCTCTCAACCCCATTCCGCCCACCCACTTCATTCCTGATAAAGGCTTTATGACTGAAACGTCGCATATCCTGCTCCTCGGAGTCCACCTGACTGGCTGTGCTTTTCTAGCACCACACTTTTTCACTCTGATCTCCAGCATCTGCCGTCCTCGCTTTCTCCTGCTGAAGGATTTGCACAGGTTATGGGATTGAGCAAAGAAGTGGCAGGTGGAGTATAACGTGGGCAAGTGTGAGGTCATGCAGTTTGCCGGGAAAAATAAAGGTATGGACTATCTTATAAATCGCGAGCAAGTTCAGAAGACTTGGCGGGGGGGGGGGGGGGGGGGGGGGGGGGGGGGAGGGGGGGGGGGAGTGTTCTAGTCCAAGGATCTTGAAAGGTAAATATGCAGGTTGTCAGCAGTTGGGAAGGCAAATAAAATGATTCCATTCATTTCAAAAGGGCTTGAATATAAATGCAGGGATATATTTCCGAGGCTTTATAAGATTTTGGTTAGGCTACATTTGGATTTTTGAGCTGGATCTAGAACATTTTCCGATAAGTTTCACGAAAGTGATCCCAGGAATGCAAAGCTTAACATATGAAGAACATCTGAGGGATCTGGGTCTATATTTGATAGAGTTCAGAAGGATGTTAGAAGGTCTAATTGAAACTTACAGAATATTGAATGACCTGGACAGCGTGGATTTTGGGAAGATATTTCCAATGGAGGGGAGACTAGGACCCGATGGGACAGAGTAAAGAGAAGACCTTTTCAAACACAGATAAAGACGAAACTCTTCAGCCAGAGAGTGGTGAATCTAGGGAATTCACTACTACAGAAGGCTGTCGAGGCCAGTTAATTGAGTATGTTTAAAACAGATACCCTCTTGATTGTAAAAAGGATGAAACGTTACAGATAGAAAGCGGAAGAATGGGGTTGAGAAGCTTAACAGCCATCATTGAATGCCGGAGTCAGCTCAATGGGCTGAAAGGCCACATTTCTGCTCCAATGTCTTCTGTTCGTATGGCTAATATTGGCTCTCCTCATTCCTCATTGGAGATGTATCCTGGAATTTGACCTTCTTATGCTTAATAAAGAGTAACATCCCAATACTGATGACTGGGAAATATCATGTTCCCTCCCTCCAGTCTCTGCAGCCATGTCCCCAATATCATAATCACACTCAAATTGAAAACCAGTGCATGGTACTTAATCACAGTTGATTGACACCGACAATATTAACAGCATGACCTTCACCTGCCCTCTCTGATCCTCGACTAACCATCTGAATTGTGTGTCGCATCATATTCTCTGTAACATATACATTCCATTTGTCTGTTATAACTCATGTTGTCGTAGGCACATTTGCCTGACAGATTATGGGCTAGAAAAGTTGTCTCCATATTATACTGACACTATAATCACTGATCAGTAGTTACAGTCTGTATGTTTCCATTTATAAACGGAGAAACTTGGTTATCCTGACAATCCTTTGACGTTACTCCCATATCAAAGGCAGAATGAATGATTACACGCAATCCATCTACCATCTCCAATATTCCTTCCCTCAGCCACCCCCAATATATCCTAAGTTAAATGAGTAAATTTTAAACGTTCTTTTGAATTTTAGTACAATGCATATTCAACTTAAAGGGCTTAAATGAAGCTATCTGTTCATTGACTGTGATTAATGTCCATCTCCGTGGATCCTAATTATCCCAGTGGAGAATTTCTATCGTTGAAAGATAAGTGGGCTCTATTCAATGTGTTATCCCATAGTTTGAGTGGGAACATCACTGACAGCACTAACAGGGATGAGCAGCTCGAGAGGGGGGGGGGGGGGGGGAGGAGAGATCAGAATCTGAGAACATTAGACGGGAACGTTACAATAATTGTTCATAATCTGAGGCCATGTATTGGAATGTTCCAACAATGGATCAGAATCTGATAACATTAGAATGAAATATTCCAACAATGGACAGGAGTTTATCCTTGGGTCTTTACTGGCTTTCTCAGCCCTGGATATCATTAGCATATCGGATCCAGAATAGACTTTGGATTATTCAAGGTGGTTACTATCCCATCCTCACAATAGTTGGTGTTCCTGGTAAGTCACTATGTTTGTCTACTAAACCGGGTTAAACTGATTTTTTGCGCATGATATGTGCATTTTGGAAAGTGCAAGTCAATATCTTCAGTTCCAAACCAAAATTCATTTCCTTATATATTATAACTATCAAACTACGATTTATAAGTTACCCAGTGATATGCGAGAAGGGACCAGATTCTTCTCAAACTCCATAATCCATTTTGTCCTTCACAGATTTACATCTCCATGTCCTCGCCAATCACCAATTCTGTCCAATATCACCATCATGATATCCCAGTCTCGTCCTCAGTCTCAGTGCAATATCTGAATAAACCATTTGTGCCTTCGTTCAATCCGGATGCAACAGTTTCACGTTCCTAGTAACCATGTCCGTCACTAAATAATTGCTCTTGAGAATGTTTAACTTGTTCTCTGCACATAAAGGAAGACAGTTTATGGTGGTCAAGGCATGTACTCATAATCGAAAGCCACAGAATAATAGTCTGTTGATATCTTATGAAGGAAGTTGGAGAGTTTAAAAGCAAACTTTATCATTTGTTATATAAAAAAACAATCCGCTTGCCTCAAGTCCTTTCGGGAAGTCAAAGTGTCATGCTTCCATCGTCAGGTTTCCTTGTGACTTCTGTGATGAACACGTGGGTGTACTGTACCATTGAGAGAATGAAAAACCAACAATAACTACCTGACAGCACCAAAAGTTCTGAAAAATAGATATAATGTAACATTTTGTCAAACAACCCGATTAGCTCATTGTCTCAAAACGAATTCAGCAAAACATTTTAAATTATACCCCAAAATACCCACCTCCAACCGAGTTTCAATTTATTATATTGACAATCTTAACAGCCAATGATGCAATCCAATAGTTTGGCAGTACAAGACCATGGAAGATTGAACAGTTCAGAGGAGAACTGCCAAGCTACCAGCATCCTAAGACTGCCTGAGAAATACCTCTCCTATTGGTACCTTTATTGAAGAGTAACTGGTGAAGCAGAGTCCCCAAGAAGAAAATAAGACAGGAATATGGAGAAGAACCGAAAGCTTCCTGGTTTTGAGATAAGAATTTTTGTTTTGTAAATCTTAATTAGGAGTCTTATCGGACTAGTATTGTGGCAGGGGAAGTTAAATGACAGTTTAGAGGAAGAAGTTGTAAATAGTCGTTCGTTTATTATTCTCTGTCATACTTTTAGAAATAAAGTTGTTAATTTTTACTTTAAATATATTTGGACTCTAGAATTATCAGAGATTACCGCATGGGATAAGTCTTTTCTCTGTTGCTGGTTTTAAATAGGCAGGAAGATTTACCTGTGTTGCAACGCTACAAACCCATAGCAATGTGTTTTACTCTTTACGGTACTGTGAAACACCTGAATCAGCCACTCAGTTCAAGATCTGCATAACATGCTGCCCTGTCCAGGGCTTCATACATCCTGTGCGAGAAGAACAAAGGTAAAGATAGTTCCCTTTCTCTGCCTGTTTTCTGACTTGCTACATCTCATTTCCATTCAGGTACATGATCATCCCCTATTTTAGGATCAATCTCATTAAAATTCTCCCCGAGAGTGATACACATCTCCATAGGTATCTCTGGTGCTAGCTTTATTGATGCGCCGTACAGATGTAAAGGACTTGTACATTCCATGTCAGTCGTAGTGCATAGAGAAGGAATGGCTTTTTGTGGCACAGGAAAGAAATGGCGATGTCTAAGCGAGAGAAAAGATGTTTTTTGACAATCCCTGATAGTGTTGCTGAGGCAGCATTTCGGATACTGTGGTTAGATTTTATCTCAAGTTTCACCAGACTAATCCCTGGGATGATGGAACCATGAGCAGTGAGTGAAACTCAGTGAGAGAATAAGAGGTGATTGCATTGAACCTTAAGTGTGATGGACAATCATTCATGATGTTCTAAACATACACTGATACAGTGATAAGTTTCATGACTTTTTTCACTCAGATTGCATGATTCTCGATAGTTTAAGAGCGTCTGAGGAACGTTCCCCAACCACGCCCACTCCCTATTTCAACTGAGACAGAGAGAGAAAGAGAGGAGAAAGAGAGAAGAGAAGAGAGAGAGGGGGAGAGAGAGAGAGAAAGAGCGAGCGAGAGAGAGACAGGTTCAGGCTTTTGAATAAACTCTCCCAACATTAATGCATTTCAATTGGTGCGTGATCCTGCCATGAACGTCATGTCATCCATAATCCCGACAGCAGGAACAGTACCTTCATTATAAATGTGTTAACTCTTTCCAGCATTATAGAGAGAAGGAAATTCTTTCTATGCTACAGGAAAGAAACGGAGATGTTTCGGAGGAAAAAGAGTTATTGTGGTCATCGCTGTGAGTGTTGTTGAGGCAGGATTTGGGATATTGTGGACAGACTTTCTCTCCTTTGTAAGGAATGATCGCCTTGCCACAGACTGAGTGCAATGGAGTTTCACCAGACTAATCCATGTGATAATGGTACCGTGAGGAGAAAGTGAAGATTAATCTCTGGCGTTGTGAAAGAATGAGAGGCGATTGCATTGAAACTTGAGGGGGAGGACAGTCACTCACAATGTTCTAAATAGACACTGATACGGTGAAAAATTCCATGGCTTCTTTTGTACTCGGGTTGCATGATTGTCGATAGTTTAAGAGCCTCTGAGAATATTCCCCTCACTCCACACCCAATCCCCATGTCGCATGAGGGAGACAGAGGACCAGCCTTTGAATAAACTCTCCCCACATTAATACAGTGCATTTGGTGTATGGGTCCTGCACTGAAAGTCTCGTTATCCGCAATCCCTACAGCAGCCACAATACCTTCATGCCAAAACAGTGAACTATTCCCACCAGATTCTGACCTCCATGGAGAAGATGGGTGTGTCTTCTCGGCGATGGAAAATGCCTCCTTGAGACTTGGCACAAATCATTTGGCTTCCCTCCTCATTGCCAGCAAACTATGTTAAAGCAGCACACGTTCTACAAACAATGGAACCAAGATTAACATCATGGAGTCGTCTATCAGTGCAGTCTCGGTTTCATTGGTTTGTCATGTTGGAATATCGGTGATCCCCTCTTGTTCCTGTATAACTATCTCGTGGGGCTGAATAGCCTCCTCCTGGTCTCATGGAACTGGTTTAAGGGTCTGATTGGGCTCTACCTGTTTCTGTTTAACAGCTCGATGCACTGAACAGACGACTCTTCTTCATGTGTCATAGGCAAGCGTATTGAATGTGCTGTCACTCTTCCTGTTCCTGAATGATAGCTCATACCCGTATGCATCCAGCTTGAGATGATGAATGATCTCCTCTTTTAACTGTGGAAATGTGCAGTGTCTGGCTGTGCTGTTTCATAAATGTTGCCGACACTTTATCAGCACAAAGCGGAATGCTGTCCGGGTCTTGTTGCTCATAGACACAGAATCGTTCAGGAGCTGATGGGGGAAAAATGTTCTGAACATTCTGTGATCTTCAGTCATCATACCTACTTCAGATCTTATGATAGAGAATTACATTGATGGACCAGCTGAAGATGTTTGTGCTGAGGAGTCTCACCTGAGGATGTCCTGCAGAGTTGTCCGGGGATTGAGAGGATTGTTGGCAACTGACCCCAAACCTCTTTATTTGTGTTCTGAAAGACCCCGTCCAGTGGGAAGGTTACACCTGATCCACATTCAGATATAACAAGTAGGTGCTCCCGATGCCATCCTCAGTCAAATACTGTCTTGATATGAAAGCCATTCGCTCTTCCCTGACCCCCTGTGTTCACCTCCTGTTCATATCAATAGGTGACGGTGTATGTGTCGGGAGGGTTTTCCTCTCACAGAAAGTAATCACTGTCAGGAATTATCTGGGCGAGAGAGCTAGGTGAGGTTTATCACTAAAAACATCTAAGGAGTAGTTAGATAGATTTTTCACATGCCAAAGAGCTAAGGGGTGAAGAATTGGGCTTAAAAAAGAGGAGTTACTGTCAAAGATGATCAGCCATGATGGTATACAATGGCTTGATCGTCCAAATTGCCTGATCCTGTTCCTGTTGTGCTCATATTCAGTAATTGCAATGTTAATGGCTGTAATTTTCCTCATTGTTCTATTATTGAACGTTGCAATCAGAGAGAGTAAAGTATTTTGTGAGTCATCACTGGTTGAGGTATGGGGACTGTATTCACGGTGAATCTGGCTCTATAATATCACCAACAAATGAACCACGTGTTGCAGAGAGGAAACACTCTGTAAAGAGACCAGAGGCGTCTGTCGAAACAAATAACATTTTCCAAACGACAGCAAACCATGTGTGACAGTCTTGAGGGACTGAATGAGATCCTGCATTACTGTTGACCAGATATTTGGAGCAAGTGGCCTCCATCTGCTCCTTGCAGGAGATGTGAGGGGTTGAATAGAATACAGCAACACAGGACTGAGGAGCAGGAGTGAGCTATGAGATACTTTGTCACCGCTTCATGTGCTTTTGCTCAAAGCAACACGTTTCTGTCTGTATATCATTTTACTACATTTCAAAAACAAATTTGAATAAATGCAAACATCCAGGCACCACAATCCTCTGGGGAAGGGAATTTCCACTTGATCAACCCTTTGAGAATTTTTCATTTGAGTTCCAACAAATGTTGGAGGGTCACTATGTCCTTTTCCAGTCCTACTTCTCCACTGGTTACACCCATCATAAATGCAGACAGTTTAGAGAGGTGGCCAATGATTTAGGTCTCAGACTCCGCCATTTTCTAGAAAAATGTGAGACACAGAATGTTGAACTTATAACAAATGGTAAAATTATAGAGTTCCCCAAAATGTTCTTCTGCCATTGAAGTTATTCTGCTCACACAAGCTACTGGTAGTGGGATTTCTTTCTGGAACAGTGGGATTTGGCTGAATTCCCTTCCTTTCAGGCAGTGGAGAGATTCCAATGAATCCTCACCAGGAATCCTTCACAAGTGTTAAAGATGACGCAAGGATTTTATGGTCTCACATTTTGTTATCTGGCGGAACAAAGTAAGAGAGAGGGATCAATCGGCTGCTGCCTCTCAGACAGGGAACATTTTTCTACCTCTCTGTGTTGGAACATACAATTTTGTCACTGAACACCAAACTGGACCATGTGCGATCTCCTGCAACATTCTCTGGAAAACTTGATTATGGATTATATGCAGGTGCGTCATTGCTCTTGTACGCAATTCCTTCCAATCGCAAAAAAATGTCCCCACTTTATAATTTGAAGACATGCTTACATGTGTCTGTGTAATTTGTAAAAATTGGTAGGTGTCTTCATAGTATGTGTGCTAATATCAATGCATCTTTTTCTTAAAATTTATTCTCTAGCTTTAGTCTACCTGACAGGAGATAATATGCATCCAGCTGATACATTTTTCAGAAAGTCATGGATGGTTCAATACAATTTCTCAGCTAAGATCAAAACTGATAAGGCCCCATAACAAAAGGCCAGCATTCCAGGAATGAGCAAAGGGAAACCTCTTTGAAAATCTTCGAAAATAATTATATTTTTATTTTAGTTTCGGAGATCAATCCTGCACACAGTACATCATGTGTGGTCTCAGCAATGCCCTGTACAGATACAGTAAAACATTCCTGCAATTAAACCTGATACCTTTTGACAAAAACAGCATCATTCCACTTGCTGCATCTGACTTCATATTATTCATGTCGCAAGAACATGGAAACCTCCTGTATCACAGAGTTCGGCAATCTCTCTCCACTTAAATTATTTACCATTGTTTCAACCTTCATACCAAAATAGACAACTTACGTTATGTTATTTCTGCTGAAGGTTTGCTCACTAACCTTCCCTGCCTGTATCACATTGCAGACTCACTACCTCCATTTGACGACACATCGAATGACCATCTTGGTGTACGAGCTAATTGACCTCCAAGCCATTCCCACCCCTTCCTCCAGATGTTTGATACAGATTGTTGATCATTGATGTCCCCACAGTGATCTCTGCGGCACTCCATCAGTTGCAGCTTTGCAGCCTGCAAATAAACATTTATCTCTACTTTCTATTTCCTGTAAGCAACAGCTTCCCTGTTCCTGTGTAGCAGCTCAGGTGGGTCGAATGGCCTCCTCCTGGGCTGTGTAATGTACTGAACGAGCTGAATTACTTCATTCTATATTCCTGTGTAATTCCTTAGAGGGGGAGAGTGGTCTCCTCCTGTGTCAGTGTAACGATCCTGTCTGACAGAATGGAGCGGTCCCCAACCCTGTAACAGCATCGAGGGTGGATTGAGGGAACACCACATGGGATGGGGCAGCAATTGCCCATTTGGCTGCACCATTCACAATGTTCATGGCTGATCCGACTGTGTCTGACCATCCATATCCTGTCTTTTCCCAATAAACACTGACCCTTCTGTCCAGTAAAGATCAGTCGAGCTCAGCCTTGAATACTTTCAATAACCGAGTCTTCACTGCTCACTGAGGATGAGGACACCACAGGTAGCACAACACTAAAGGGGAAGGGAAGTCTTTATATCACTGGGGGAACTGTTATTTTAAAACAATGTTAACCGAACATAAAATCACCACCTCTTTTCAGAGATAAGGACAGAACAATTCGGTATACTTAGGGACATAATCCATTCCGGACTCCAAACCTATCCCACATTCCCTCTGATCCTTTCCAATCAAATATGTATCGCACTCAGCCTCTGCTGCTGTCTCAGGAAGAGAATGCCTGATAGCATAATACTGCAGGAGCATTAAGGAAATGAGCAGATTGAGGCCATTCAGCCTATCGAATCGGAAATTCCATTCAATAATTTCTTATATGTACCTCGAAATCATTCTTCTGCCTTCTCCCTCGAATCCTTGATCCCCTTACAAATCAAAAACAAATCGATTTGTGTCTTAATGACACTAGCGTCTGTGACTCTGTGTGTCTGTATGTTAGTAAGTGTTTGTGCGTGTCTGTGTGTTTATTTGTGCATCTGTTTGTGTGTGTCTGCATGTGTCTGTGCCTGTGTCTGTGCGTGTGTGTCCATGTGCTTGTTATCTGTGTGTTTGTGTGTCTACATCTGTCAGTCTGTGTTTCAGCCTGTGTTTCGATCTGTATTTATGTCGATTTGTATGTCATTGTATATGTATTTGTGTTTATACGTGAATGTATACCTATCTCCTTGTAAGTAGTTTGTTTGTTCGTCTGTGTATGTCTGCGTCTACGTCCCTGTGCAGTTAGGTATCTGTGTTTTTTTTTTGGAAGTGCAAGGCCTATTGTTGGAACTGCCAGTGGGTTTAAAGTGAGAATTGTCTTTTACTGAACATTGCTCCTTAACTGGTCAGCAGGACGTGGATGTTTCAGATTCTCCACACGAGGCGTCCTGGTCCTCTCCAGCTATTTAAGAGTCCTCCCCACATGACGGTGGGAGGGGAGTGAAGGAATGGATATCGGGCACTCCACTACCTGGCTTGTCCCTTTTTATCCTATTCAGGCTGTTTCTTCTGGAATGGGAGAAAGGGGTGGAGGGAGAGTGGGAATGGGTGACCCGGCTGTATGTGCTGGTGTAGGGGTGGGGGGGGGGGGGGAGTTGTGAGGTGTCTTGAATGAGTAGTCGACAGTTTTGAATCAATATAATATGATTAGTTGCTGAATTCAATAGTGAGATGGTAGTACCTGGGCCTTATTTGGAGACAGAGCGTGAACCTTGTTCGAGGTTAGGTGCTATAACGGATATACAGTGAGTGTGTGGGAGCAGAGAGTATATGGTAACTCTTATCCTAACAGAGCGAGGAGGATATTGTTGCTTGCCCAGTATTGTGGGACATTTCTTCAGATCATCTCAGCGTCGAGGTGAGCCTATCCGAATGTCTTGTCCAAGTCGGTCACTAATAACGACACAGACCTGTCCCTCAGCTTCCACAGAATCAGTTCAGGTAGAGCTTACAGATAGCAAGGAGAAGCACATATTGGTGTGTTATATATCGAAACCAAAACGGTAGCAGAAAGTCTAAGCATCATATGCTCTGGAAATTAGATAGGCAAGTATTGTGGATACTGCAGTCTTATTGGATGGTCTCAAGTTGTATCCAAACTGCGTTAACTATGGCAGCTGAAGCTGTGAAAGATAAGTTCCGTACGTGTATATGAGGTGGGTGGAAGAGTATGTTGTGAAGCAAACTAGAGAGCAGGTTATTTCAGATTTGGTGTTGTGTGGTCAGAAGGACGAATTATTAACCTTGGTCTGAAGCAGCTTTTAAGGAATAATGGCATTTATAAGATGCATTTTACAAGGTGTCTGCATACATTATAGAATGCTTGAATATTCCAGTCAAACATCATGGAAGACTGGAGGCTAGAGTTTCAAGATATCTTCAGGGAATTTGGAAAGTACAATGTAACATTCAGTGGGAGACAAGCAATGATTGTTCGAGTCATAGAGTTCCGACAGCACAGAGACAGGCCCTTCGGCCCAAACTGGTCCATTCCGACCAAAATGCCTATCCACGCTGACCCCATTTCCCTGCCATTGCCCCGTATCTTTCTAATCCTTTACAATCCGTGTATTTGTTCAAATGCCTTTTGAATGTTGTTAATGTATCCGCCTCAATAACTTCTCATTCTATGTGTGCAACAGCCCGTATTAAAACGTTGTTCCTCAGCTTCCCTTTAATTCTATCCCCTCTGACCTTAAACTGATGCCCTCTAGTCTGTGATTGCCGAACCCTGGGAAAAAAGACTTGGTGCATTCACTCTATCCATGCCTGACTTGATTATATAAACTTCAATATGATCCTCCCTCAGTCTCATGCACACAAAAGTAAAAACTCCGAGCTTGTCCAATCTCTTTCTATAACTCAGATCATTGAGACCTTGGCAACATCCTTGTAAATTTTTTCTGCACTCTTTCCAGTTTAATAACATCCTTCCGACAGCAAAGTGAACAAAACTGAACATAACGCTACCAATATGGCCGCACCAGCATCCTGCATAACTGCAACATAACTCCCTAATTTCGATACTCAGTGATACAAACCGATTAAGGCCAGTGTGCCAAAAGCTTTCTTCACTGTCTACCTCTGAATCAACTTCCAGAGATCCATGCACCTGAATTCCAAGGTACCTCTGTTCGACTACACTCCTTAGGATCCAACCATTCACCATGAAACTCCAACTTTGATTTGACTTTCTAAAATGCAAGAACTTACATTAATCTATAGTAAAATCCATTTGCCATTTCTCAGCCCACTTCTCCAGCTGATCAAGATACTGCTGTAATTTCTGAAATTTTTTGATAACCTTCCTCCCTTTCCATGATGCCGCCTGATTTAGTGCCGTCTTCCAACTTACAAATCATGCCTGTATATTTTCATGTAAATCATAGATACATGTAATATGTAATGGCCCCAGCATCAACCCCTGAGGCATTCCATTATTCACAGGTCTCCAGTCTTATCAGCATGTTTACACTATTGCTCTCTGCTTCCTATCATCAAGGCAATTTTGTACCTAATTTGCCAGCTCTCCCTCAATTCCATGCAATCCAACCTTCCAGAGCGGCGTCCCATGTGAAACCTTATTGAAGACCTTACTGGAATTCATCCAGACTACGTATACCACCCGGACCTCCTCAACGTTGCTGGTCACTTTAGCAAAGAACTCCAATAAAATTCTGAGTCATGATCTCCCTTGCATAAACTCCCATGCTGAATTTGATGAAGGGCTTTTGCCCGAAACATCGATTTTCCTGTTCCTCGGATGCTGTCTGACCTGCTCTGCTTTTCCAGCACCATTCTAATCTTACTCCGCAACACACCCTGTCTTTCCAAATGCATGTATATCCAATCTCTCCGAATCGTCTAAAGGAACCTACCCACTCGCTTTTAGGATTGCTGGTCTTTAGTTCCCAGATCTGTCTCTGTAGCATTTCTTGAATACGGGCTCAGCATTCGCTATATTCCAGTTGTCCAGGACCTCATTCGTTGGCCAGCGATGATAGAAAATAGGCAAGCAATGGTCCCGCAATTTCTTCTCTATCCTCCTATCCTCCTGTGGTGTTCCTGAATATATCTGGTCAGGACCAGGAGCTTTTAGAAATACTGCAAAGTCTGAAACATATGTACAAACACCAAAGAGTGAGAAAGTGATTCAATGATGGTTAACTTAACAAATTAGAAAATACGTTAATCAGAGGAAGTGACTTCAGAAGAATTCCAGCTATTGTGGAAACCTGAGAATTCTCAGAAATTAACGATCCAAAAATGAAAGGCCATGAAACTGAAAAGGAAATCAAAACGAGAACATACATGCTAACAAACAGGAACACAAAGACTGCACCAATCTGCATCTATATTTCAAAGGAAACAAATTAAATGCAAGGTCAAATGTGGAAATTTGTAATCGGGAGAGGAGAGGTCATTTGGAGAACAGGGAAATGGCCAAGAAAACAACCAGTTACTTTGCATCTGTCTTCATGGAGGAAGATCCAGAAAATCACCCAGTAATACCAAGTAATCATATTGGCCTTCTGGAGCTAAAGACATAACGTCATTTTATATCAGTAACAAGGTAGTACTTGAACATGGTGCTGGATTGAGCATTGCTAAGACTGGCGAAACAGATGTACTTCCTGTCAAAATGTCGGAAATAAATCACCAATAGAAGTATTAATTACACTGTCGATGACTGTGTTTTATTTTCCTGTACATTCTGCAGAGACCGGAAAATATTGTGGATAAATGTGAAACAAGCATTAGATTTATAGTGAAACTGTAGGAAGCTATTACACAGGATGACAATTTAGAAATCAACAGCAACAATGGAGAGAATCCGCATGCATTTCTGATAGAAAAATCGTACTTGATAAACTTCGGAATTGTTTGAAGTTGTTTCTAACAGCATAGATAATGGGGATCCAGTAGAAGTGGCATATATTGGATTTTCGGAAGGGTTTCTATAAGGTCTCAGGGAGTTCGTAAATGCAATGAATATGAAGGTTATTTGGAGGAATATATGTAAGTGGAAAGTTAAAGTTTGGTTCGCTTTTATTTAAGGGAGTCAGAACATTGATGTAAAGACATGTTGAAGCAGTTTCACTGCGTCTTAATGGGGCTGTACCTGGAGTATTGTATACAGTTTTGGTGACCCAATCTCAGAAAGAATATACTGACCTGAGAGGAAGTGCAGTGGACATTCTCCTGATTAATCCCTCAGATGGTGAGATTGCCTGATGAGGAAACTCGGCTTGTGTTCTCTCGAGTTTCAAAGAATGAGAGGTGGGTCACAGTGAAATTTAGAAAATTCACAAAACATCTGTCTATTCCACATTCAAGGCAAATAATGGCAGGATCTGGGATAGGACAGTTAAGACTGCAATAAGTTGAACATTTTTCACATGGAGGGGACTAACTAACACAGGGGTATGGAAACCTACTGGCAGGGCAAGATTGGTGAGAATCTACAGATATTCTCCAAGTGTGTCCAGCGGAACAGAATAACCAGGGAACAGGTAGGACTCATTCGTGACTTGCCAAGTTGCATCCAAATCAACTTTAGTGGTAGGGAACAGGCGGTGGTGGTAGAAGGCTGTTTGTGTGATTGGAGGCTAGTGTCCAATGGTCTACCACGGGGATCAGTGCTGTTTCTCTTAATATTTGTGATTCGGAGGTGTTGATGTTGGACTGGGGTGGACAAAGCTAAAAATCGCATAATACCAGGTTATACTCCGAAAGGTACATTCGGTGGCACGAGCTTTCGAAGTGCTTCATTAAAGTGCACAACCACCTGATGAAAAACCAGTGCTTCGAAAGCTCGTGCCTGCGAATAAACCTGTTGGACTATAAGCTGATGTTTCCTGATTTTTAAACCTTATCATAAAGGATGCAGCTGTGAATATCGACAAGAGTTGGGGGTGTCATAAGTAAGTTTGTGTTTGATATAAAGATTGGCCGGGTAGTTGGCAGTGAGGAGGAAGGCCTTATGTTACTGGAAGATACAGATGGAATGGTAAGATGGTCACGTCAATGGCAGATGGAATGTAACCAGGATAAATATGGCGTCATGCACTTTGGAAGAAGGAACAAGGCAGGCAAGGACTCAATGAATGACAGCACACTAGGAAGCTGAGAGGGTGCTTCTCCACATATCCCTGAATGTGGCTGGACAGGGTAACACACAATTTGAGAATGCGTACGCGAGCATAAACACAACCTTCACACATCGAAGCATAGATTATAAGAGCTATGCGGAACTTTCATTAGGCCAAGATGGAAAACTGTGTGTAGTTCTGGGAGCTCCATTACAAGAACGATGTAATTGCACTGGAGGGGTGCAGAGGAGATTCACCAGGACGTTCCCTGGGATGGAGAGAGGCTGGATAAGCTCGGGTTGTTTAGTTTGGAGCAGAGAAGGCTAAGAGGGAAATGAATCAGGAGGAGAAGATTACGAGGGATATGGACGGGGTGGATAGACAGCAGCTGGTCCTTTTACTCAAAGGGACACACTTTTAAAGTAAAGGGTTTGACGCTTAGTGAGAATTGGAGGACTGTTTTTCACCCAAAGTACGTTGGGGTCTGGGATGCACTTCGTGAGAGTGGAATTGTCATGGTAACCTCAAAACCATTAGAAAATACATGGTTGTGCACTTGAAATGCCATAAGATTCACAGCGACAGGTTTTGTGTTGGAAAGTGGGGTTAATGTAGACCGTGCTGTATTTATGATAGTACAGAGTCTGTGTTTCTGCGATTGTATGGCTGTAGCTTAAGATAGGAATTGATGGGTTTCTGAAGAATATTTTGTCAAAGTGTTTCTGATTGAACGTGTAATATCTTCTGAAAATACATCAATGGAAATATAAAGAGAAAAATGTGCAGTTTCCTTCCAGTCTGATACCAGATAATTGAGGACAGGGAAATACCAGATTAATGGAGCAAGTACTTCAGTTATGCCTTCACAGAAGAAAAAAACAAAAATAAAATTTCCTCGCAATACGAGGGAACTTTAGTCTGGTGAGAAAAAGGGAATAGAATGAAATTAGCAACTAAAACGTTTTAGAGAAAAGATTGGACTGAAATTAATGAGCATAGACAAAGTCAACTGAGGTTTATGAAATAAGAATCATATTTGAGAAAGTGGCTGTTAGCAAAATTATGGAGAAGGTATCAACGCAATACGATTGAATCTCAGAAATATTTTTGATAAAGCCCTAAGCCTTTTGAGCAAATTCGAATCCTGTGGGACTGGGGCTAATGCTTTGTTAATGTTTTAGTATGGGAGAGCTGGCAGGAAACATTGAGTATGAATAAAACCATGTTTTTTTTTTAATGGAAGGCTTGGCATCCAGCTATTCCCAATAAACATCATATCTTTGGTTGAGGGGCTCAATTGCAATATTCCCAAGTCTGCTGACAGCACGAAACGATGTCAGCTTGTGAGTGGATGAGGAGGATGTAAAAAAAAGGCTTCACGGTGATTGAGACAAGTGGAGTGACTGGGCAAATACCTGACAGATGGAGAGCAATAGCAGAGATGAGAGATTGTGTACTTTGATAAGATCAATTGAATGGCAGCCTATCATTTGAAAAGGGATTGGTTGAAAGATGTTGATCTATAAATGAAATTAAGCTGCATTTTTGTTTATTCCTGCGCAGCCTTCTGAGTCCATGTAGGGCAGTGAGTTCTGAACACAGAAATCAATACTAGGAATGGTATTAGCACGCTGTATAAAGCCTACATAGGACCAGCAAGTGGGAGCTGTAACATTGAACGAATCTGGATCTCCCTGTACACCAGTCACTGAAAGCAATATGGCAGGAGCAGAAAACAGGTAGGAAGATAAATGGTTTATTCACCTTCATTTCAGGGGGATTTAGAGTACAGGAGTAAGGGTCATGTGAAGGGCCTTGGTGAGACCCCATTCCCAACAGAATGCAATGTTGTGTGCAGTTTTGGTGTCTTTACCTAATAAAGGCCAAACCTGACATTGAGGGAATGCAGTGAAGGATGACCAGACTGATCTCCGGGGTGACAGGTTAGTTGTGGGAGAGGAGTTTGGGGTGACTGGGCCTCTATTCTATGGGCTTTAGGAAAATGTGTGAAGATGTCAGTGAGATATATAAATTTCTGACAGGTTGTGACAGATTTGAAGCAGGGATGATAGTTCACATTATAGAAAACGGTTCACGAATTGCATTGCAGTCAAATCGTACTTAATAAACACGTGTTATCAGAGAACTCCCTATATATTGATGGGCCGAAGGCACTATATTTTATAATGTTTAAACATATTTTGGGATATGAACATTGTGTGGGGTAAATTGCATTGAGGAGATGTTCGTCCATGAAATAGCACGGGGAAAGCTCAATGTGCTGAATGACCTCCTCCTCTCCCGATGTTTCTGTGCAGTCTGTGGGAAAGCTCTGCAAATGTTGTCACAAGCTCTCAGATGTTAGAAAAAATGTCTATGCAGAGTCAACAGGATTGTGTTTCCCATTCCCTTTTCTGATAACGAGGTTGATGCCGGGTGTTCTGTCAGGTTTTATCTTTTAAGACCTCAGAGTAGTTTGATACAACTGAGTGTCTCACTTGGCCGATTCAGAGAACATGTCTGTGTGCCTGGAGTCACTTTTACGCCAGACCAAGAAAGCACGGGAAATTCACTTCCTGAAAGTATATTGATGAAGGAGATCGATGTTTACAATCAACATTGGACACAAGATCATTATTACTGATACCAGATTTTCGGTCTCGATATTTTATTAATTATTTTTAACTTCCGCCAGCCGCCAGAGCATTGGCCTGATCTGGATTCGTAATCCAATGATATGTCCACTACAGGACCATCTCCACATAAGGACCTATCGGAAACCACACTGACCTGATTATTTCGGCCCTACTTGTCAGCTCTATCAAAAAGTATTCCTACCAATTTGACTGTAGCGATGGAACTCAGGGTATGGTAATTCGTCAGTTTGTAATTATTCTCCTATTCAGGGACAGGACATAGTTGAGTAATTTTCCACATTGCCAGGGATATGTCAGAGTTTGAGCTGGAATGAAACAGCTCCCACAGGGACACAGCTTGTTGTGCAGCACAAGTTTTCAGTCCTATTGCAGGAATGGGGTCAGGGACCATTGCCTTTGTCGTATCTACTGTGTTCAGCTGTTTCTTCATGTCACAGGTAGAAAATCGAATTGTTTGAACATACCATCTGTGATTCTGTGGGAATCATGATGAATGTGAGGTGGATCATCCACTCAACACGTCTGGCTGAGGATAGTGCAGACACCACATCCTTGACGTTTTTTCATTGACTAACAGAGCTGTTCCGATATTTTGGTTGAGGATATTTGTGGAGTACTCTGCTCCAGTAAACTGTTTAGTAGATCATCGACATTTATGTTTGCATTTGGAAGGACGACAGAGCTTAGATCTGATCTGTTAGTCTTGGGATCATTTCCCCTCTCCATCAGACATTAGTTCTGCTGGTCGGAATGTAACTAGTTAATTGTGGTAACTTTAATGGGTTGTCAACAGGTTTAGGTCCACGTGATTCCGACCCTGGCATGTACACCCACACCCATCACTGAACCATGGATCGACTTGATGGTAATCGTACACTGATGAATTATCGTCGGGAAAATGTTACAGATTGTCGTTGAATACAATTCTGTTTCTGCTACTGCTGTGGTCTACAGCATCAAATGATAACCCAGTTTGAGTTGCAATACCTACAATACAATTCTACTGACTGTCCCCCAGTTCACACCGAGACCCATTCATCCATCATCCCTGTATTATGGACCTAACTTGGTTTCTGATGTGGTAACACTTGCATTTTCATATTCTCATTCTGCTGAGGGCCTCTCCCTGGTGTCACGCCTCTAATTTGTTACTTTAACTCAATCCATTTAAAGTAATAATCTAAATCGTTGCCCTTGCACAATGTCAACTTCTGTATTTGAAGTGAATGTGTTTCCATCTGTTTTTCTCCCTGACCATGATTAAGAGCTCTGTAGTGTCAGTGATGCCAGACCTAGGTAGTTTCAGAGTCAAGGAACTTGTGCACCATGCGTTATTGTTCAGTTCCCAGTGTATGGCTCTCCATGTTGGACAGGATTTTTGAGCATCTTTGACATACTTCTTTGGAAATTGTACAAAAACAGAAATTGCTAAAGATGCTGCAGCATCTTCTGGAATGAATGCAGTGTTAAACTTTCAGGTCCAGTGACCCTCTACAAAGCTCCCAGTTTCTCAAGCAATTTTGGTATTTTATTACCAGTATCCATCGTTACTTGTTGTGGGAAAATTTGCTCTGTGCCTATTCATTTCTGGAGAATCTCAGCAGGTATGTCAGCATCTGCAGAGACAGAGAAACGGCGTTAGCATTTCAAGCCCAGTGTGACACTTCTTCACAACTGAAAAGCATTGGAAACCTGGCTTTTTAATACCTTGCCAGAGGTGAGGGATGGGTGACAAGGGAAAGAAGGCTGGGCAAAGATAAACCGGCTTTTAGCAGTGGTGAACGAGAAGATAATATAAAATGGGTTTAAATTAAGGTGTGAATGGGGAAAGGGGTTCTCTCTATTCAGTTGAAGATAAAGAAGACACAATCACACAAGGTCATGGGGGGGGGGGGGGCGCAGGAAGGAGAATGTTGACTATACGGCATTATAAAGATCTGGCCATAAATACGTTTTCACTGTCGAGATCATTATCTCCTTTAGCCAAAGAATATAAGGTGCTTCACTTCTTATTGACACTAGTCAGCGTTTCATGCTGCCTTAGTTTTGTAATAGGTAGAAAAAAAACAAATCACAGTATGAAGTTTGTGCTAAGTATTGTTTACATGTCATGTTTACTATAGTTTCAAATTTGCAGTATTTATCATTAAATGCTTGTTCTTGAAGTTAGTATTGAATGGAGTGTAGAAGGTTGAGGTATGACATTATAGAAATTCTAAAATTCTAAAATCATGAGATGTATGGATAGGGTAAATTGCCAAGGTCTTCTCCACAGGGTGGGAGAGTTCAACCATAGTAGGCATAGGTTGAAGGTGAAAGAGGGAAAATTTACAAGGGAGGCAGGGACAGTGTTTTTACACAGAGAGTGGTGTGGGTATGGAATGAGCTGTCAGAGGAAGAGTGGTAGATGCATGTACAGCTAAAACATTTAAAACTCATTTGGAGAAACATATGGATGGTAAACATTTAGAGGTATATGGGCCAAATGAAAGCAGATGGGACGAGCTTAATTTTGCAAACCTGGCTAACATGGACATCTAGAAAAGCTTCACGCAGGTTCACAATGGTTTTGTGAAAGGGAAATTATACTTTGCCCTGTAAAATCATACAACGTATTTCTGGAGATACCTGAGAATATAACAAGCGGACTTAATAAAGGGGATCTGTTGGACACTAGCCTTTCTCGAGTTTTTCCACAAGGTATTACAAAATAAAAGTTCTTACAAAAGACAGAAGCTCGTAGGATGATGGAGAATGTATTAACATGGGATAACGATTGCTTAACATATAGATATCGGAGAGTCATGATTAATGGATCCTCATGATAAAGGCATATCTGCTGGAGGACCACAGCTATCAGTCCGATTGCATCAGTTAATTACACTCTATACTGATCGTCTGAAGGAGGGAGCTGATTGCAAAATATATATCCGAGTTTGAGGATGACACTGAGAATCAAAAGGCAGGCTGTTATTTAATGGAGAGGACTTCCAGAAAAAGAACAGTACAAAGGGATTGGAGTGTTCCTGTGTATGAAACATGAAGTCAGCATGCTGATGCAGCAAGTAACTAGGTTGGTTCATTAGCCGGCTTCCAGGGATGAAAGGGTTGTGTTATTGAGAATCTCTAAAATGGTGAGACGACTATTCATTGGGGTTTAAATAAATGAGGAGTGATACTGCTCAAAAATACAAGACACAGAAGGGACTTGAGAAGTTAGATGTTGAGACGTTGTTACCATTCCTGAGTGGAGTCTCGAACTCGAGGACATAGATACCGAATATGGAACATCGATTTCTATCTGAGATGCAAAGTGATGCCTTCTCTCAGAAGGTAGTGAATGCCTGGAATTCCCTAACTAGAGAGGGGTCGGCAAGAAAGTGGAGTTAGACCTGGAGTAGATCAGCCATGTTCGTATTAAATGACAGGGCAATCTTGAGGGGCCGAATAGTCTATTCTTGTTCCTATTTATTAATTTCACATGTTATGCTTTTGCAAAGTAACTGGTTATTTTCCCGGAAGTTGTGTTGTGTAATGCTACATTTGGGTGAGCAGATGATTTGTTTGAGTTAGCGCTGGGTGGGGTATGGGGGGGGGGGTGTATTCACAGTAAATCTGGGTCTGTGACACGACCCACATCTGGAGCAGACGTTGCAGACAGGGGAAGCTTGGAAACAGAGATTGGGGTGATTGTCACTTCCTGACCCCGCCTGGATTTTCCAAGTACATTGCCAAAACTGCACCTAACAATCGGAGGGGCCTTGATCTGCCCCTGTGTAGCAGGCTTTAAGGGCTGAAAGGAACATCATAACATAGGGCTGAGGGACACGAGTAGGCCATTCGGCCCTTTGACACTACTCCACCAGTAAATAAAGTCGTGGCTCATCTCATTGTGGTCCCAGGTGCACTTTTCTCTCCTTGCACCATTATCCCTGATTCACCTGTCTTTGGAAAGTCAGACGAAGCTAGCCTCGATATAATATAAAGATTCAGCCATCCCAAACTTCTGGGAAAGAGAATTCCCACTTGAATAAATTCCCACTTTGTGATTTTTTTTCTCACTCCAGTTGGGACTGAGGATGGAACGTGTCACACTTTCCTTTTCTAGTCCCACTCTTCCACTGTTCACAACACATTTTAAATGTAACCAAGTTGGTGATATGGCCGATGGTAAAGGTCTCAGACTGGGTCAGGCTCAGTGATAAGAACAAGTCAGGCAGATTTCTTTAGTCAGCCACAAGTTCATAACAGAACTAACGGAAGAGTATGATGTATCTGTGGGTAGAACTGCTACCTCACATCACCAAGGAGCTGGGTCCAATTCCAACCTCGGGCGACCCTCTATGTGGAGTTTGAACATTCTCCCCATGCCTGTGTGGGTTTCCTCCCAATGGTCCAGTTTCCTGCCACAGTCCAAATATGTGCAGTTTAAAGTGGATTGCCCATAGTGCCCAGGGATGCGTAGGTTAGGTAGGTTAGTTATGGGAAATGCAGGGTTACATGGATAAGACTGGGGGTGGGGTGCACGTCCAGGTGGGGTCCTGTTTCGTGGGTCAGTGTGGACTTAATGGACGGAATGCCCTGCCTCCACACTGTAGAGATTCTATGACAATGACAATAAATTTGGACTATACAAACACCCGGTGGGTACATACCTAATCCACTCTTATCAACGTCTTGTATGTTTCATTCTCATGCCAAGAGTAACCTTTAAAAGCCTTCATAATATAAGCCCTTCACCCCAGGAATACGTGAAATGAAATATCTCTGAACTGCTTTCAATGTAATTATATCCTTTCTCAGATAAGGAGACACAAAAAAACTAATCTCACACTCAGATCATAATGTTTATAATTGTTTTCTCAAAGTGCTGTGAGTCTTTGGAATACTTTTCCCCACAGAGCATTGGAGGCAGAGATACTGAATATTTTTGAGGCACAGACAGAAGGTTCATAAATAACAACAGAGTTAAGGATTGTCGAGGAATGGGCAGCAATGTACAGTCTGGGGGGAAATGTAGACGGTAGTATCAAATAACACGGCTTCAGAACCTCCAGGAATATAATGCATAATGAAATTATAATATCGATAAAATGTTCAGGGGGAATACAAGATGGCAGCGATCCAGAAGGTCTGCTTTGCTGGGCTCTGCATCAACACCCGGGCAAAATGGTTCTCTAACCTACCCCATCCCAGCCATTTACTTAAAATTCAACACTAAAAGAGCGATAGAATATTTACTAATCCCCGATTTGTCAAAGGACAATGACAAAACATGGGGAAAGGATAAAGTAAGTGCCAACAAGCGGTCAGAAGCATCGAGCCTGCCTGAGGCCGTAGCTGCATCCCACTCTGCTCGTTCGATGGACCCAGTTACTCACCAGGCCTTGGTCACTGAGTTCACCAAGTTACGTGAAATGATTGCAGCCATGATTGAAGAAGGGTTCAGCAGTGACTAAAGCCGTTTTCAACCGTGCTCCAAAACATGAACAGCAGCTTGACAGCCTTGGAAACAGAACAGACGATGCCAAGGGCCGAACTGCAGCGACAGAGACCGTGATCGATTTCTCTCGGGAGAGTATCCTCGGTCTTGAAAAACAGTCTGCACCTTAACTGAACAAGATGACGACCTCGAGAACAGGGGTAGGATGAAGAATATTCCCATCGTCGGTTTGCTGGAGCGAACAGAAGGTGGTCAGCCGGTGAGTTTTTTTCAAGAACTGGCTGCAGTGATTCCTTCACTTGGAAACTGAGGAGGGACGGGTGAAGAGTGAGACAGTTCATCGGGTTACGGCGCGGAAGTCAGACTCAGACCAACGCCTTCATCCTGTCCTTGCGCGATTACATAGTTATGGGGACAAACTAAGACTGATGGAAGCTTTCAGAACCCAGGGGAAAAATCCGATGGGTTTAATTCACAAGAGCTCCAGGATTATGTTCTTTCAGGATTTTTCAGCGGCAGTGATTCAGGAAAGAAAATATTTTGATGAGATCAAGAGAAGAGTAAGGGAACTCTGGATTCAGTATTCCTTAGGAAACCCGGCGGTGCTCTGTATTGCTTTCAATGGATCCATGAACTCGTCTGACTCTGCAGAGAAAGCAAAATCTTTGTGGACATTTTAAAGTAAGCTGAATACTGAGATAATCATGTTTCTCCTTAAAGAAATTTTGTCGGATTTTTCTGGTATTAGCCAGTGTTAAACTATAGTTGGGGATGGGTAGAGTACTCATTTTTAACTTCTTCGTTAGTATTACTACACCTTTTCTCTTTCTTTGTTCCTGAAGAAGGGCCTGTGCCCGAAACGTCGAATCTCCTGTTCCCTGGATGCTGCCTGACCTGCTGTGCTGTTCCAGCAATAAAGTTTCAACTTTGATCTCCAGCATCTGCAGACCTCACTTTCTCCTCTTTCTTTGTTCGCGTCTGGGAGCAGCTCAATCTGGAGGGAGTTTCAAAGGTAGTTGTGATGACTAAGTGCCGACCGAAGGGCAGGTCAAGTCCGATTTTTGTTGTTAACTGCCTTGGATTCCATATTGCTAGCTGGCAGAAGTTAAAGTTTTAAGATATGTAAGCATCCCCCGTTGGCAGGGTGGAGAGTGGGGCGGGGGGGGGGGGGGGAAAGGTAAATTCCACTTTCGAATGTTATTGGAACTTTGGATTATATTTCGTTCTTTTGATTTTTTTTATGTGTTTTGCTTTAGAAGGTTTTGAGAGCTTGTTAGTTGTAATAGTTAGTTTGTACAGTTTTTAGGTTCTATGAGTTTTTTGTCATTAATGGTCAGCGATGTGTAATTCGATATGAAACTCTAGATTTGAAATGTTGCTACAGTGTGTTATGGATAATGATGTGCTTAAATGCTGTACCTGGAACATTAAGCGGAGCCATCTGCCAGTCAAGAGGAAAAATATACTTTCTAGTCTAGAACGGAGAGGGTAAATGTTGTCCTATTGCAGGGGATGCACCTTGATGACAAGGAACAGTTGGCGTTACAGCAGGGCGGGTTTGATCGGGTTTATTTCTCGTCATTTAATACTAGGAGTAGGGAAGAAGCCATACTGGACAGGAAGAATTTTCCATTTCAATTACTAGATTGTATTACACACTCACGGGACGATCATAATCCACAATGCCTTGAACTTTGGGAAATAATACAGTACTTTGAATGTTTATTGCCCCCTGGTGCACCCTCTTAAAATCCTGGTAATTGCATTTTCAAAATTAAGTTATCTCGCATCATGGCACCTTGTTGTAGAATGAGATTTCAACTGTCTTATGGACCCCACAGTGGGCAGAATGTCCAAAGATTCCCCAATACCCTCGTTATAATGTAAGCAATTAGTGGATTTGTGTGCAGAACTAGAGCTGGTGGATCGCAAGTAGGGATTTTATTATCTTCTTGAACACACAGAAATGCCACATGAGGGTGGATCTCGTCCCCATCCCTGCAACAATCTTAGATTCGGTGGCATCCTGCACAATTGGGAATATTACCACAACATATACCAGAAGTGGGATAGATGCCACTTAAGATTATGTTGGATACAGATGAGGGTCTTATGATTTTTGTCAAATCCCACAATTTTGGCAGCTCACGTGATGTAATGCATTAATTCGCTTGATTCCTTTTTGGGCTATAAGATTAATTTTACTACGTTGGCCGCCATGCCTATGGGAGGCCTTAGAGAAATACCTGATGTTGAGGGGAAATCCTGGTTTCTTTTGAAATGATCATGGGGGGTGGGGGGTTCTCTATTTTGCTATATTCATTACACCAGTCTTTGATAATTTATTAACGTGAACGATGTCGATGTGTTTGACAAAATTAAACAAGACCTTCAAAGATGGGAAGCACTTCCAATATCCTGGCTCGGTTCAATACTCTTATTAAATGAATGTCCTTCCTCATTTGCTATACCCCGTGTGAATACTTTCTTTGGTGTTTTCCAGACACGTATTTAGGAGACGTAATGGCTGGTTTAGCTCTTTTATTTGGCAACTTCTTTATCAAGTTAACCAAATTGCAACTACCTCACAGATTGTGGGGACTAGATCTCCCAGACTAAAAGCTATAAATTAAGCTATTTTTATCCTACATTAGTGCTTGGGCCGCTGAGGACTCAGCGTCAATACGGATAGATGTGAACCCTCTCAGACAAAGTGAACCCCTGTTGTTTTTAGACAAAATGACAACATTTATGGAGCATTGTCATAACCCAATAATTATCAATACTGTTAAAGCATGAATGACAATGTGTCAGATCGAGGGCAATACAGCCAAAACCATGTTTCTTACCCCAGTAATTTGAATACCGGGTTGTCATCCGGGGATAATGGATTCCAGGTTTAAGCAGAAGGCAGCCAGGGGTGTACCTTGCTTGACTGATTTAGAATTCGTAGAATCCATGCAGTGTGGATACAAGCCCTTGGGCCTAGCAAATCCACTTCGACCCTCTGAAGAGTAACCCACCCAGATCCATTCCCCTTCAATTCTCTATTTACCCTGCCTAATGACCCAACCTCCTCATTCCTGAACACGATGGGTGATTTATCAATGACCAATTCATCTAACCTGCGCAGATTTGGACTGTGGGAGGAAACCCACACAGACACGGCGAGAATGTTAACTCCTCACAGCCAGTCACCTAAGGCCGGAACCAAAGCCGAGATCCTGGTGCTGTGAGGCAGCAATGCTCACCACTGAGCCACCACGTGTTATTTGACGGAGAAACATTGATATCATTTGATCAAATAACGCGTACGTATGGACTACCTAGTAGAGACCTCTTCTGTTTTCTTTTTTCCAGATCAGAGATTTGCTTTAAAAAAACACACACTTTTTAACAGACTCTTACAGATCCGATAGAGAGAATTTGTTGCATATTGCTTAGAATACACTCTCTGTCAGTACCATTTTATCATTAGTTGGAGAGTGTCCCCTCAGACGAGACTGCAGCTTTGTGATGTCTGCGAGAGAGAGAGAGTTGCGGGTTCGGGCCACTTCGGAGACATGGGAGGATATTTGTGAAAATGTTCGAAGGATTTCATCTGTAATAGCACCCATTCCATGCAGTTGAAAATTCTTCACTGGTTCTATCTTACCCCAGATTATCTCTCAAAATTCAAAGTGGGATTATCTTCAGCATGTCCGAAATGCAGAATGACTACAGACACTCTTCCTCATTGCTTGCGGCGCTGCAGGCTTCAGATATATTGGAGCACTTTGGTCGGTGTGATAGAGTGGGTCGCGGGGACTGAATTGGAAATGGACTTTGTTTCTCTTTTTCTGGGCCTGCCCAGGGTACTTTACACTGATGCACATGTGAAATAATATCCTTACTTTCTATGCTAGGAAAAGCATTCTGTTGTGTTGGATGTCTGAAACCTCGCCACCGCCTCCCCGCCCCCCCTCCCCCCGCCCAACCCCCGGGTCATCGTAAGCTCTTCATGGAGAATATCCCTTTGAACTTTTTCACTAGCATCGTCCCCCAAAAAAAGCCAGATATTTATATAAGACATGGCAGACCTTTTTGGATTACCGTGATACAGGTTTATCAGCCACTCTCAGAACGGCTTTTGTACAGCCCTGACGATATTATCTATATGACTCTTATATCCAAAGAGGAAGACTAATGAACATAAAAATGGATATCAGTTAATGCTCTTGAAGAACGAGAGCTATAATTTTGTTACGCTGAGCTGCATTATTTATTCATTATTTCTTGTTTATTTTTGTTTTTCTTCTGTCCGTTTAGTGTTTTTAACTTGTTTTGCTTGTACATGCACATGCGTGTAATTTTGATCAGTTATTTGAGTTGTGTTGTTATTGGTTTATTATAATATTAAAAATCTATTTTTCAATAAAGATATTTTTAAAAATATTAAAATGCTAACATTGATAGAATAGAGTCCCAAAGAACTCTCATTAGAGAGACCACTCAAGGCAGTTTATCCTGAGGGTCACCACACCTCGGGTGATGGGGTGAGGTTGAGAGAGCGTCCTCTTCATGGTAACCTCTGTCAGTGTGAGGAACTGACCCTGCACTGTTTGCCTCCCCCTGCATCACAAACCAGCCATCCTGCCAACCGAGTGGGAGACTGTGTAACTGTTACACACAGAAATAGTCACAGACAAAGGGCAAGGGAAACATTCATAACAAGGGAAGTGGTAAAATTCAGATAACGGTCAAGATAACGGCTGAGGGTAAAAACGTTCTCGGCTCGAAATTGTATTTTATAACAAGACGTGTTTAGAAGCTATTTTTGGTTTAATATTTAAGGCGAGTCAAGTGAAATAACCAGAATTACCTAAGTGTGATTGGACATCTATAGCTATAAAATAAGTGTAGATTTTTGTTTTGTCTGTGTAAAGTATGCTGACCGTTGCATGAAAGTATATAGTTGATGGAATATACTGTGAGGAGATTGCATTCCATGGGAAATGCCCTCAAACAGGCGCTTGAAGAAAACTATGGTAAAAGTGCCTGAGTGCCGTCTGGACAGTGACAGGAACCCAGGGGGTTGAACGACTGAAAGCTCCTGCAACATGGAGCTGAGGAAACCATCAGATCAGCCGGGACCTTATTAAATGCTATAGCACATTTGAAAGGCTGAATGGCCTTAACAGGGTTTGAAATGTGTATGATTTCGAAAACGTGCATCCCTACTCCTTCCTCTGATGTGTTACACACTGGGGCACTGCCGTTTTCCTGAAACTGGGCATTATTTGGAACACTGTGTGGAACATTCCATAATTGGTATTCTCCGGAATACTGTGTGGGGGGGTATTGCAAAGGTGAGAGAGATAGAGAGCGAAGCTGCTGCATGCGACAGTGAGAGTGGTGGAGCATGAGCCTTGTTCGTGCTATAACAGCTATACAGTGAGTGTGAGGGAGCAGATAGAGTACGGTGACCCTTATCCTGACAGAACGGGGTAGGTTATTGATGCTTGCCCTGTATTACTGGACATTTCTTCACACCGCAGATACTGCACTGAGCTGGGTAGTGAGCACAGACCACGCTCGGTAGTTCTGGTGTTATGGCCCATCCTGGGAAGGGAATGGTCCCCCTCTGTACGAGCCCATCCACTATGCACACCACCCTCCGTCAACAAACTGTAGTGTAATTGCCCCTTATCTGCCATGCTCGGGGTAAACTGTACAGGGCAGCTCCAAACTGAGAAAGCTTAGCCGTGTGCCCCTCAGCCTTTTAAAGATGGCACCAGTGCCATCGAGGGAAATCTATCTAGGGACATTTGGACGACTGTGAGTACCTCCAGTCATGATGGATGGGAGAATCGGGCTGGCATTCAATGAGAGGGGGTGGTGTCGGTGGTATTTAATGAGGTGAGTTCGTTAAGGTGAAACCAGGAAAATAGCTCAGCTTCGTACAGACAATCCCTCTGTCACACTCAATGAAAATGACATTGAGATAAATTAATGTTTTATACGGCTCAATGAGCCAAAGACTCTGCTGTCCTCACTCCCAGTTACAAAGCTGCAGAACAAATGCTCATTCAAAACTCTCCATCGCCTGAACTCACAGCAATATTCCATTCACTCATAATTCTTCATAATACTGACCCGTGTTGCATGTTATTATCAAAATGGCTTCATTTCAGTATTCTAAAACCTGTGAACATACCTTTCCATGACATTTTTTCTCAGCCTGTCCCTCTCTGTCTCTGTCACGAAACACACGTATTTACAGTCATACGTTTCTACTGCATGGACACGGGCCCTTCGGCCCAGCTGGTCCATTCTAACCAAAATGTACATCCACACTCACCTCATTTCCCTGCCCTTGCTCATTTCCTATCCATGTATTTATCCAAATACCTTTTCAATGTTGTTATTGTACCCACCTCAACCACTTCCACTGGCAGCTCAGTCGATATGCAAAACACACTCTGTGTAAAAATGTTGACCCTCAGGTTCCTTTTTATTTTTGTTCTCTCCAAACATTAACACATGTCCGCTAGTTTTTGGTTCCCCAACCTTGCAAAATATTTGAAATAGTCACCCCTATGCATGGCTCTCATGATTTGATAAGAGCTACAATCCTATATAATCCTCCTCAGTTTTCTACGCTGTAAAGAAATATGTTCTAAGCTGCCCAACGTCTCCCTATAACTCAGACCATTTAGCCCCGGAAACATCTTTGTAAATTTCTTCTACATTTTTTCGAGTTCAATAATATCCTTTCTAGGGCATGGTGAACAAAACTGAACACAATACTCCAACTGCAGCCTTACCAACATCCTGTAAAACTGCAACATAACGTCCCAACTTCTATACACAATGCCCTGATGTAGGCCAGTGTGCCAACAGCCTTCTTCACTGGCCTGTGTATCTGTGACTCAAATTCAGACAAGAGTGCAACTGATTTCTAACATCATTTTGTTCCACTTCACTCCTTAAGGCCCATCTCATTCACCATTAAACTCCCATCTGAATTTGACTTTCCAAAATGCAAGACTTCACACTTATCTATATTAAATTCCATTTGCTATTTCTCAGCCCACTTCCCCAGTTGATCAAGGTACTGCTGCAATTTTGATTACGTTCCTCACTGTGAACGATGCCTCCTGTTTTAGTGTCATCTGCAAACTTAAAACCTTGCGTTGTGCACTCTTGTCCAAATCATTGATATAGATAACAAACAGCAATGGGGACAATACCGACCACTGAGGCACTCCACAAGTCACAGACTTCCAGTCCGATAAGCATACCTCCGCCGTAGCCAAAATGTCAAACCAATTGTGTCGCCAAATTGTCAGTTTACCTTGGAGTTCACGCAATCTAACCTTCTACATGGGCCTTCATGTGGAATCTTACCAAAGGCCTTGCTGAAATCCATATAGACTATGTCCACCGCCCTGCCCTCGTCAACGTTCCTGGTCACTTCCTCAAAAAACTCTAGCAAAGCTTGTAAGGCATGATCTGCCACGCACAAAGCTATACTGACTGCTCCAATTCAAACTCTGCCTTTCCAAATGCATGCATATCTTATATCTCAGAACCGTCTGAAGTGGTGAACCGAAAACAGATATGAAGCTTACTCGTCTATATTTCCCAGGCATTTATTTGCAGCCCTTCTTGAAGAAGGGAACTACATTTGCTATCGCCCAGTCTTCCGGGACCTTGACCCCTAAACTGTTAACTCTCGCCTCTTGCAGTGCTCTTGGATACATCTACTCAGGCCCAAGAGATTTATCTGACTTTGTACATTCTAATATCTCCAACAGCATCTTTATTGTGATTTGGACTGTACCAATATATCACAACTAACCTCCCAAAGGTCACAGGTCTTCATGTCTTTCTTCATGATAAACACAGAGGGGAAATTGAGGACCTCAACCATCTCTTGTGGTTTTACACATGCATGTCCATTTTGGTTTTTAAGGCATCGTATTCTCTCTCTAGTTGTTCTTTATCTTTACTATATTGAATTTGGATTCACCTTAATCTTCTCAGCCAAGGCTATCTCATACTCCCTTTTCACCTTCGTGATTTGCTTCTTCATTCAACTCCAGTATCCCATGTGTACCTCCAGCGATTCCCTTGATTCCAGCTGCCTGTACCTGAGCCACGCCTCATTTTTGCTGATCATAGCCTCAATATCTCTTGTTATCCAGGGTTTTCTCTTCCAGCCTCACTTTCCCTTCACCCTCACAGGAACATGTAAACTTTGAACTCGAGCTATCTCACTTTTACAGTCCTCCCTCGTGCCCGACATCCTTTTACCTGAAAACAAACTACTCCAATTAAGCCCTGCAATCCCCTGTCTAATTCCAACAAACTATGCCTTGCCCCAATTTAGAACTTGAAACTGTGGACCAATTTTGTCCCTCCCATTTTAAAATTTAAATAACACTAGTCACTTTACTACCGTCACCTATCCATCCCTATTTCCTAACAGTAGGTCGAATTTGTCCCTCCCTTGTTGGACCCTTTATATACTGCTTGGGAAAACTTACCTGAACAAACTTAAGAAATAACGTTCCATCGAATTTCTTAACCATCTGGATGTCCCAGTCTACGTTAGGAAAATTTAAATCAACTGTTATGATAATTCTATTGCTTATGCAACTCTCACCGGTTTTCCTGCATATTTGTTATTCCAATTCCCATTCATGATTTGGAGGCTTTTAGTGCAACCAGCAAAGCATCACAATCCCCTTCTTACTTCCTTGCACCATTCACAAAACCTCATCGGATATTAACTCAGTTATTTCGTCTTTAAATCTTTGTGTGATTCTCGCCTTAATCACATCTATTGGTGTTTCAACTGTTTCCATTTAAATCTCTCCCTTGGAATGATTTTAAAAACTGCAGCACCCCTTGTCAAGTTACAGTGGAGATATGGAGCTGTAACTGGATGGGAGCTGCATAGCCTGTCATTTCCATCATGGGCTGCAAGTTTCCCCACACTGGGCAGTGATCTAACACAGTGTTACCGAAAAATTGATCAGCCTGTGTTTATATATGAATGAACCTGTGCGGTCTGCACAGCTCCCCACGCTGGACATTTATCCCAGGATTACAGATCAAGTGTGGTGTGGGCTGCACAGAGTTCCATTCTGGATATTGCTGGGTTGCATTCAGCAGTACGCTCGACATATCTACACAGTGGTCCATCCTGAATGTATTATGGGTGGACTAGTTATGTGAGTTTGATTGCGAATGTGAGAGAACTAAACATCTGGCAATACCTTTATTTTGTGTTTTAATTCTTGTGATTTGACCCTTCAAATCCTGACTCATCCTGAGAAGCGACCCTCTGGATGAGTGATGGTGACTGTTGTTAAAGCATCTGGGTGTGCAACATGACCAACAAAGGAGCAGAGGCTGCAGAGAGGAGAGTCTCCGTAAAATGGAATGAGGAAATCACAATCAGATCAGCCGTGATCTTAGTGAATGGTGGGGCAGGATTGAATGGACCACGAATGCAACTTATTCATGTATTTATGTTTGTTGCAAGCAAAATCCCCGTCTCTCCCAGTGTCCCATACTGGTGGGAAATGAGGCACCTCCTCCTGTTCCTGCGTGACAGGACCCTCGGGCCTCACTAGCCTCCAGATTTCCCTGTTGCCCAGTTTCAAACAGTTGAGTGACGGCCACCTGTTCCTGTGTCCCAGTCTCGAGCAGTTGAGTGACTGCCTCGTGTTCCTGTGTCCCAGTCTCGAGCAGCTGAGTGACTGCCTCCTGTTCCTCTGTCCCAGTCTCGAGTAGTTGAATGACTGCCTCCTGTTCCTGTGTCCCAGTCTCGAGCAGTTGAGTGACTGCCTCGTGCTCCCGTGTCCCAGTCACGAGCAGTTGAATGATTGCCTCCTGTTCCTGTGTCCCAGTCTCGAGCAGTTGAGTGACTGCCTCGTGCTCCCGTGTCCCAGTCACGAGCAGTTGAATGATTGCCTCCTGTTCCTGTGTCCCAGTCTCGAGCAGTTGAGTGACTGCCTCGTGCTCCCGTGTCCCAGTCACGAGCAGTTGAATGATTGCCTCCTGTTCCTGTGTCCCAGTCTCAAGCAGTTGAGTGACTCCTTCCTGTACCTGTGTCACAGCCTCGAGCGGGTGAATGACTGCCTGCTGTTCCTGTGTCACAGCCTCGAGCGGGTGAAAGACTGCCTCCTGATCCCAAGTCTGTGAAAATAGATGTCCTCCTCCCGTTCCTGTGCAACAGGCTCCAATAGCTCTGTGCTCACCTGCTGCTCCTGTGGAATGGATTTGAGGGACTGAATGGCCTCTTCACATTCCTTACAGCTTCTCTTGACTAAAAGCCATTCCCCCGGTTCTGTAAATCACCATTAAAATCTGCATGATGTATTTTTGTATTTTACTCTGAGTAATTGAGCAAACAAGCTGGCAGAATTCAGAAGCTTAATATCCTCCTCCTGTTCCCGTGTTATACACTCAAGAGGCAATAGAGTCTCAGGGATGGACTGCACAGAAAAAGATCCTTCAGTCCGGTCATCCATACCGACCAAATATCCTAAATAAATCTCGCCCTCCTTGCCACCACTTGGTCCATCTCCCTCTAAATACCTCCCATGCATGTATCCATCATGCCTTTTCAATGGTGTAACTGTACCTGCCTCCACCACCTCTTTTGGCTGTTCGATCCATACACACAGCTGTCTCTGAGTGAAAATGTTGTCCCTCATGTCCCTTTTTAAATATTTCTCCTCTCACCTTAAACCCTCGTCTTTTACTTATGGACTCGCCTATCCTTGGAAAAGACGTTGAGTTTTTACCTTATCTATGCCCCTCATGATTTTATATACTTCTTTAAGGTCACCCCTCAGCCTCAACACTTGAAAATAGTCCCAGCCTATTCAAACGCTCCCTGTAACTCTAACCCTCCAACACCTGCAACATTCTTTTAAATCTCTTCTGTACCCTTTCAAGTTTGACAACATCTTTCCGACAGCAGGGAGACTGTAATTAAAGGCAGTATTTACAAAGTGGCCAAACCAAAGTCCTGTACAGATGCAACATGTCGAGAAAATGCTTAGAATCAAAACACAGACCAATAAAGAGAAGATCACCAAGTGCCTTCTTCACTGCACTGTCTACCTGTGACGGCCCTTTCAAGGAATGGAGAACCTGCACCACAAGGTGATACAGTAGCTCAGTGACTAGCATTGCTGCTGCAGAGCGCAGCGATCTGGGTTTAATTCCATTATTGAATGACGGCCTGTGTGGAGTTTGCACATTCTGCCCGTGTCTGCATGAGTTTCATCTGGATGTTATATTTTCCTCCGACAGTATAAAGATATACAGATGAGGGTAGATTGGCCATGCTAAATTGCGTATAGTACCCAGGGATGTGTAGGCGAGGTGGATTAACCATGGAAAATGCAGGCTCAGAGGGATAGAGTGGGGGTTTGTCCAGTGGGATATTGTTTAGAGGTTCGGTGTGGCCTCGATGGGCCGAATAGCCTGTTTCCTCACTGTAGGGATTCGATCATTTCTTTGGCGTTCTCCTTGATTGGCAGCTTTCGACAGGACCCTACCTATATGTCTTGCCTTGATTTGTCTTACCAAAATGCAACATCTTACTTTTATCTAAAATAAACTCCATCTGCCACTCCTCGGTTCACCTAAGCAAAGTCCATAGTCTGAGATATCATTCTTCACTGTCGACTACACCACCAAATTTGTTATTATCTACAAACGCACTGACCATACTTCATATACTCAAATGCAAATGATTTGTATAAGTGAGAAAAGGCAGTGGACCCACTATTGATCTTTGCGGCACATCACTGGTCACATGTCCCCAAGTTTAATGAAGAAATGTCCACTGTCACGCCCTGTCTTCAATATTCAAGAAAAGTTTGGATCTAAATGGCGAGCTCTCCCTGAATTCCAGGCAGTCTAACCTTGCTAACCAGTCTACCATGTAGAACATTTTGGTTTTCTTACTGAATTCCATAAAGACAATATCCACTCTCCTGCCTTCATCAATCATCCTCATCACTTCCTCAAAACGTTCCACCGAGTCAGTGAGACGTGATCTCCAATGTACAAAGACCTCTTCCGTCCTTGTCTTTCCAAATGCATATACATTCTTTCCCTCAAAATCCCCTCCAACAATTTAGTCACCATTGACGTCAAGCTCACTGGTCTATAGTAACCTGGCTTTTCCTTACATTCTTAAATAATGACACTATGTTAGCAGCCCTCCAGTCTTTTGGCAACTCACCTGTAGAAATCAATGATACAATTATATCAGAAAAATGGTGAGCAAACTCTTTCCTAGCTTCTCACAAAATTGTCGATACAACTGACCAGGGATCCGTTCACCTTTATGTGCTTGAATATGTCCAACACTTCCCTGTAATATAGACACTTTTCAAGATATCACTATATATATTTCGTCATTAGCTCGCTCTTGTAACATCCTCCACATTAAATACTGAGGAGAAATGTTTGTTTAGTGTCCCTCCCATCTCCTGCGGTTCCACACATATGTAACTTTATTGATCTTTAAGGGGCCCTAATCTCTTGCAAGCTAATCTTTTGCCTTTAAAGGAATTGTGGAATTTCTTCAATATCTCATCAACACTATTTCTAAAGCCATCTCATATCCACATTTTTCTGGCCACACTCACAGGAATCCGATTCACTAGAGAGGAAGAAAAGGACAACAAACCCCCATTCCTCGACGTGATGGTACAGAGAACACCGAACGGAGAATTCACCACAAAGGTATACAGGAAAGACACACACACAGACCAAGTCTTAAACTACGAAAGCAACCACCCCAACAGACACAAAAGAAGTTGCATCAAGACACTGCTCAAAAGGGTCATAACGTACACCAGAACTGCAAAAAGAGGAAGAAGAACACCTATACAATGTATTTGCCAAATACAATACCCCCGCAATTTCATCAACAGATGACTAAGGGAAAGACAACGGAATGAGGACATGCCACAACCCAAAGGACTAGCCACACTACCATACATCAAGAACATTTCGGAACTAACAGCCAGACTACTGCGACCACTAGGGCTCATAACAGCACACAAACCAACAGCTACTCTCAGACAACAACTCACAAGGAAGAAGGACCCGATACCCAGCATGAGCAAAACCAATGTAGTGTACCAAATCCCATGCAAGGACTGCACAAAACACTACATAGGACAAACAGGAAGACAGCTAACGATCCACATCAATGAACACCAACTAGCCACGAAACAACACGACCAGCTATCCTTCGTAGCCACACACGCAGATGACAAGCAACATGAGTTCGACTGGGACAACACGAATACTATAAGATAAGCCAAACAGAGAACAGCCAGGGAATTCCTAGAGGCATGGCACTCATCCACAGACTCAATCAATAAGCATATCGACCTGGACCCAATATACCAGCCACTGCAGTGGGCAGTTGGAACTGACAACCGGAAGTGGCAGATACATATCATTATAAATGCCGGAGGAAACATCACAGAAGCGCTTTACAGGAGGGTCCCAAGCACTGAGGATGTCACCTAGACAGGGGACGAAATGTCTGCAACACAAATTCCCAGCTCGGCGAACAGAACCACAATAACTTAAGAGGCATTTAGCATTTTTAATAAATATTAGTAACAATGGCCAACTCGCACAGAGCAGGCTTTCTAGTTTTTTTGTTGTAGCTGTAACAATCACCAGATGCTTGTGGTCCCAGAAGGGTTGTAAGGTTTAGTAAATTATCCCTAGCTGCTACTCTCTCTGAAACATTTCTTAATTCTATTTCCTCCTGGATAGGAGAACTGTATACAAGAATGCATGTTGAATGTTCCGTTTTGCCAAGGGGTGCGTTTAGGTATGTTAGTATTTTGGGACAGTTACTTTGTAGAAGGTACTGTATCCATTATTCGGTTATGGTTTCCAATAGTTAAGTTATTATAAATTCCTCTTCATTTTGCATGGATTTTCATTAGAATGTTTAAGTATATTGTGTTTTAATTAATGATGTGTGGTTTGACTAGTAATATCACATCTGGAAATCCCACTTCACATCTACCTTTAAAATAAGAAAAGGTTGGCATCCAAGCTACCTTCTCAAAATAGTTTGAGACAGTCTGGTTCGTCCATTGCAAACTGGGGGCGGTTGTCCGGTTCGAAATCGATAATACCAAATTGGGTTTAGAATTAAAATCCCTGCAGTGTGGAAAAAGACCATTCCACCCAAAAAGTCCACACTGAGCCTCCGAGGAGTAACCTAGCCAGACCCATTCCTCTACCCTATCCCGACTAAGGCACATAACCCACACATCCCTGAAAACTACGAACAATTTAGCATGGCCAATTCACCTGACATGTGCATCTTTCGATTGTGGGGGAAACCAGAGAATCCAAAATAATCTCATGCTGACACTGGAGAGTATGCACCGGGAGACTATTAGATTCAAAGGTCGCGTATGATAGTTGTTATTGTCTTTTGTTCCGGATGTTGAATTCGGTTGGTTTAAACAGTGATTTTTGGATAAAGATTTTTTAAGTCACTAAGTGTTCTCTGGGCATGGAAGAAGTGAAGTTGGGGGTTTTACAAAAGGTAATGAAGGCAAAGCTGAACGAATTGGCAGACAAGCTGGAGTTGGGTTTGCTTTTGTCTGTGAGAAAACGAGGGATAATTACAGCTATAGCTCGGCAATTACTTTTTGTCATTAACATAAATGACTTGCATGCGAGCATAAGAGGTACACTTAGTAAGTTTGCAGATGACACCAAAATTGGAGGTGTGGTGCACAGCGAAGAGGGTTGCCTCAGATTACAACAGGATCTGCACCAGATGGGCTAATAATCTGAGAAGTGGCAGATAGCGTTTAATTCAGATAAATGCGAGGTGCTGCATTTTGGGAAAGCACATCTTAGCAGGACTTGTGCATTTAATGGTCATGTCCTAGGGAGTGTTGCTGAACAAAGTGACCTTGGAGTGCAGGTTCATAGCTCCTTGAAAGCGGAGTCGCTGGTAGATAGGATAGTGAAAAAGGCATTTGGTATTTCATCAACTGACTTCCTGCAGTTATGAGAACTCGTGTGGAAGAGCGGAGAGAAACAATAGCAAGATTAGAAGCTGAAATGGCTGATGGTGATGATTTGGTTCAGAAATCAAAGTTTGGTTTCCGTGAGAGATTGAGAAGAATTTACGAGATCATCTTAAAACATATCCCTGTGAAAGTAAGGTTTATTAGCATAGGCCGGGAGTAGCAGATAAAGAGGTTACAGCATTAAGAGGTACATAAGTATGTAATTCTCCATTATGTAACGTGTGGTTGGAGTGTCCAGTCGAAACATCAACAGATTTATTCCACAATGGGGAAGGAGGCCTTGAGCTTTTTGTTGGCGTTACAACATGTCAGCATTTAAATTGTGAATAACATACATGAGGCAAATCTTTATCACTGATCGTGACCCCTTAAAGTTTTTTGGAGAAGTTTAGTGAGGAAAATTCCCATATGTTTCGATTGTTGCCAATCAGTTTGAAATTATATAGTTGACAGTGCAAGAAGACCAAGTTTCGACACGTTGTGGAGACTTGGATGAAGAAAGACAAAGTCATTCTGCGACAGGAGTAAAATAACTGAAATCAAATGGAGTTGTGAACGTTTGTATGCTCAGAGTCAATGTAATATATATGCATTTCAGTTTACTAAGAGGACGCTTAGGAGGTCTAAAGTGAATCCAACTTTGTATATTGATGGATGATTTTATTAAAGGTAGAGTTGTGAGGATACTATCACTATAAAAACGTTACTTTCGATTTAGTGTTATTTTGAAGAGAGGTTTTAAAGGCAGAGGTGCAGAACTGCTGTCTGAAAACAGTTTAAGTAAATAACTGAGAAAGTCTTTAGGTTTTATTAAAACGGTGATAACAATGGAAGCGCAGTGGCCAGCTCTCCCAGACCGTGGGTGGGGGGGGGGGGGGGGGGGGGGGGGGGGGTGTTGGGGGGGTGTTCTCCTTTTGTTTTTAGCTGCAGCATCCAGAAGCTGCTCGGGGTCCCAGAAGGGTTGGAAGTTTCAATATATGATCCCCAGCTGCTTTTCTCTGAGATATCTGTTGATGTTGACTTCTCTTCGATTGGAAAACTGCATGTAAGAATCGGTATTTGAATATGTCTTTTTTCCAAAACATTGTATACCAAAAAGATATGGTATCTATTGTTTGTGCTATTCTAAGATATTATTTTCTTTGATTACATTTTAACTAAAGCATTTGAATAGATCATGTTTTGCTTAATGTCGCATGGTTTGACCAGTCACACCGTATCTGGAACGCACACTTCACAGCTATATTCCAACTAAGGAAAGATTTGGGGCTAAGCAGCCTTCTTAAAATATTTTGCGGGGATCTGTAGCCGAAGGGATTCTGACTGACTCCTGTTGTTGAAAAGTTAGTCGAGGGGCGAGGGATGGTTTGTTGGAGATTGTGCTGTGAGCTGCTTCAGACATTCAGGGAGACCTCAGGATTTGGTGACCCAACTTTGGATGGAGCATGGGAACTGTAGTTACAGCATCTGGATGAGTAACATGAACACCAAATGGAACAGAGGCTTCAGAGAGGGGAAGCTCTGAAACCACGGAGTCTGTGTGTGTGCGGAAAGGGATGCTCTCTGGGATTTCCAAGACCAGCTTCCCAAGGGACACTTAACCCAGGAGCAAAGTGTGAGGGGACCCTGAGTGAACAAGGAGCTGGTCACAGAGCGGTGTCACCTCCTTTAACATGGCCTGCAGCTTCACACCAGGGGGAGGACAGTGCTGTCAGTGATTGTTAGGGTCATGTTTCATTCAGCATCGATAATCTCGAACTTTCCAGCAGGACTGGGTGACATATCCATCATCTCCCAGTATCTCAACATCAATGTCACCATTCGGAGATGGAGGATAAAAATAGTGGATGAGGTAAATATATTGTTTCTCCCTCAGCAGAGAGCTGCTGCTATCCTTATTTCCCAGTATAGTGGGATTCCTGATGGTGTACATGGCAGCTGCGGAGTACCCATGTCAATGGGGAGATGTAGAGGAACTTAAGGAACTCTCTCTCTATTAATGTTACAGTGTGTCCATGCACAGTACAGCATGTTGGTGAATACCCCCGTCCTGACAGCAGCCACAGCCTCTTCATTCAGAAAGAGGCAGCCAGTCCCATCGTCTTCGGGTCTCCATGTAGAAAGGAATGAATGTATCTTGGATAAAGGCCATCCCCTTGATACACTTTCATAAACAGCATCCCCACCACCAACCAAACACTTCAATACATTCCATATGTATGGAGAGAAATGGGGTCACTTGGAGTGTCAAGGAGAAGATAATCAGGGATGGAGCAAAAGCTCCCATGCCTGAACGGGTCTGAGTGAACCCCCCCCCAGTACACAGTATCATTAAGCCCTGCAATCCCTCTCCATTTCAGTAACATACGGCCTTCCATTATTCCTGTAATTGAAATGTTGTATTGCACCTGCCAAACTATTATCCATTGCCTTTTTCTCTCTGTATCCTTTTGCAGAATGTCCACCCTGTCTTGACCATTTATTCCCTCGCTTATCACAGCGACATCACCAAACTCAGCATCTGTATATCTGTTCTATTCTCCTGATCATTGATATAGATTGGAAATATTTGAGGACACACCATTGGTCATTGTGTGACTCCACTGGTGACGACCTGTCAAATTGAATAAGACTGATTTGTCCGGAGTGTCTGCTTCCTGTTTGATACACAGTCCTCTCCCATTACTATGGAGCACAGTCGAAAGGCTGAATATGAACGACGAATCCAACCCCTCGAACCTGCTCCATCATTGAATACAATCATGGTTGATGTCATCGCGGTCTCTGTTCCACTTTCCTGCTATCTCTCCATACTAAGACTCTGGTCTCTTGTTGTAGATTGCACCACATGAAAAAATATCCACTCCACACCTACGCTTCCAATTACGTTTAGCAATTTACAGACCTCAATGAGATTTCGTTTCACTCTTATAAAATCGAGAGTATAGGCCAGAACTGCTTAATTTCTCTTCATAAGACAAACACTTCCAACATGGAATCAAACAAATGAACCTTTTCTGAATTGCTTCCAATGCAAATACCTCATTCTGCAGGACACCCAAACTGTACTCCAGTTCAATCTTCACTCATGCCTTGCATAACTGCACCAACACTCCCTACCTTTCTACGCTATCCTTTAAAAATAAACGCTGAAATTATGTTTGCATTTCTCATAATTTGAGATACCCACAGGCAGGTTTTCTGTGATATGCAAGCAGACACCCAGATCCCTCTGCACTTAAGCACTTTGAAGTTTCTCTCCATTTAGATAATAATTTGTCTTTCTATTACGCTGGCCATTTTTATGCACTTTAATTTTCATTGCCAAATGTTGGCCTATTCACCCAAACTAGCCAAAAAGTTTTAAATCTCTTGCATAATGATTCCGAAGTAATTTCCCACCAATGTTATTGTCGTTTGAAAATGTAGCTGTCGTATTTTCTATCCCGTCAACCGAGTAATCATATCAATCGCAAATAGTTGAGGCATGAGAAGTGAAATCTATGGCGCCCACAAATTGCATTTTCCAAAAAAAAGGAAATAACACATTTAATTCATCTGACTGCATTTTGTTGGTGAACCTATCCTCTATCCAAGCTAATAAAATACTCATAAACTGATGTTATCTGATCTTACCACTTACTCTTTAGAGAAGCGACACATCCAATGCCTTCTGGAAGATCAGATATATTTCATCTTCAAGGTTTCCACTATCCACCTTATTTGTCACATCTTTAATTTACTCAAGGAAACGCTTCAATTCTGATGATTTATCCTTTGTAGGTCCATGTTGACTCCGATGGCTTGGAGTATAACTTTGCAAATTTCCTCAACAATGGATTCTAATAATTTGCCTTAAGTTACAATAGTTTATTATTACATTTTACTCCCTAATGTATACAGTTATTGTAAGTTCTTCCCATTCGAAAACCTTTAATTTTTCTTTTAATTCCTGTTGAATGCGTGCACGTTTTTAAGAGATCTGCTCCAATCGCTGTGTAAAAGACATGAGTGGCTGAATGGACTCATCATCCTGCTGGTGCACAAACTCGATGGACTGACGTCTTTCTGGTGTTCCCATGTTGTCATCTCCAAGGCCAGAATGACCTGCTCCTGTTGATGCGTTAGAGGGTTGGGGGATTTTGGAGCATTCCAGTTGCTGTGTAACAGCTTGAAGGTCTGATGGGTCTTCTCATAATCCTCCATCATAGGCTGGAGATACTGTACGGTCTCCTCGTGTATCGCGGAGATAGGACCGAGGGAGTGATTAATCTTCTCCCGTTCCCTTACAACAGACACGTGTCTGAATTACCTTCTCCTTTCTCATGAAAGAAGTCTCAGATAGTTTGTATCCTTATCTATTTCCCTTGCAACAGGCTCGATGGGTCTGACTGGCCTCCTACTATCCCAGTGTAACAATTCTCCAGTCACTGTGTGACCTCTTCCAGTTCCTATGTTATAGACTTGAGGTGGATGAATGGACTGATCCTGTTGCTGTGTCCACTGTTATAAGCTCGATGGGGCTGGCTGACCTCCTCCTGTAAATGTACATCAGACTCCAGGGGCTGAATAACCTCATTCTATTCTGGCGTAAGGGGGTAGAAGGCCTGAATATCCTTCTGCTTTTCCTGTGTAACAGACTGGAGAACGGAATGGATTACTTCATTATCTGTGCAATTGGCTTCAGATGTTGACTCCTTCCTTGTCATCTATGTTGAAATAAGATCATCGTTCATTCTTGTAAACTCCAATGACATTTAGATCAACCTGACCATCATTTCCTTATACGTTAACACCTTCATTGCAGGAATCAATTGAGGGAGCCATCTCTGACCTCCTTCTAATGCAACAATATCCTTTCCTCAGTGAGGAGATTAAATCTGTACACACCACTCCATATGCATTCTCACTAAGAGCCTATACAGCAACAGCAACACTTTACCAGCCTGTTGTAAAGTTCCCACCCAGGTTAGGGCAGTCTCTCATGTCTCGGGGAATACACTGCATTGTTTAAAGTCATTGTCCTTTTCTAATGCATCAGCATAACGGGAGATCTGGGGAAAATCTCACAATGACGCTTGAGTAGATCATAAATGATGTGGCGAGATGATCTCTCCCATTAATCGTCCCAGAGCCCACGTTGCTCATATTCCACAGAATCTAGGAACGTTGAGTGTAAAAAAAAAGTAAGGAGGAGCAAACATTGATGGGAGCTATATATCAAAGTGAAAGCTGCAATACAAATGCTGGGCATGTTATTAAACAGGAAAATGAGATCTACACATTTGTGAGTACTGCAGTAATAATGTACTGTTTAAATTTATCGAAACTGTGTTAACTCAACTGAATGGAAATGTTGGGATAAATGGATTTCATGAACACGTGTGAGATGGTTTGCGTTAACATTATGTCGAGCACCGAGCTCGAGATAAGGTTATTTAGGAATTGTTGTTGGATGATCAGAAGAGCTAATTGAAAACTTTGTTGTAAAGGACCTTTTGGGAACAGTGACCACAATGCATTGGGTTTCTGATGTTTGAGTACACGACAGTTTTGTTTTATTTGAAATAACTTGTTGTAAATCTGAGTCATGCAAGCCCTGAATGTGTGACAAGAAAGTGGGGACTACAGAGGCCGGAGATCAAAGTCGAAGAGTGTGGCGCTATAAAATCACAGTAGGTCAGGCAGCAAGCTAGAAGCAGGAGAATCGACGTTTCAAGCATAAGCCCTTCATCAGGAATGAGGCCGATGGGCCAAAGGGGTTGAGAGATAAATGTCGTGTGGCAGGGGGAGATAGTTGGGAATGCGATCGGTAGATGAAGGTGGGGTTGAAAATGATAGGTATCTGCAGGGAGACAGAAGGCCTTATCTACTGCATGCACTAAACTCAATGTAGTCTTCTCTACATTGGCGAGACAGGACACCAACTTGTTGATCATTTCAGAGAACATGGCTGGGACAGCCACAGGGACCAACTCCACCGTCTTGTGCCTGAACACTTCAACTCCCTTTCCTACTCTGCCATAGACATGAGGGTTCTGGGCCTGATCCATCGCCAAAGCCGAACCACCGGAATCCTGGAGGAAGGAAGCCTCATCTTCTGCCTTGGGACCCTCCAACCACAAGGGATCGTAGTGGATTTCCCCATTTCCCATAACCCCACCTTATCCCAGTCTAATCTTCCAACTCAGTACCACACTTTGAACGTTCCTATTTGTCCACCTTCCTTCCCATCAATTTGGAGCACCCCCCTCTCCGACTATTACTTTCAGCCCCACTTCCGTCTACCTATTGAATCAAATTAAGCATCTTAGAAAAAACGCCATGTATTGTAGTAAGCCAGTGGATTCAGAGAAATGTAGGACCCAGCAAAGGAGGAGCAAGAAACTGAGAAAAAAAATCAAGAAGAGAAAAAGCGTGCAAACAAAAGAAAAACATAAAGACTGCTCAAAAAAAAAGCTTCTATCAACGTTTGAAACAAAAATTAAACAAGGTCAAATGTGGGACAATGGGTGTGCGGACAGGATCATTTATTGTGGAGAACAGAGAAATCGCCGGGAAAAGAAATAGTTTCGTTGTGTCTATCTTCATGGAAAAATATCCAGAAATTCTCCAGAAATACCAAGTGACCATGGGCCTTGTGTAAGTAAAGTCTAAGACCATTCTATAAGTGTGAAAGTCATCTTTGAAAAGAAAGCTGGATTGAGTATTGATAAATCTGACAGATCAGATGTACTTCATACAAGAATTTCAGAGGAAGCTTCAATAGACATATTGATTACATTGAGGTTTTTCACGTTATTTTCCAATACATTCCCGAAAGATATTTAGCCAATCTTGATAAGGCAAATAATATTACACAGCAGTTGAAGAAAGGATGAAGATGGAGAGTGATGAACTACAGACCCGTTAACTTGTCATCCGCAGTCGGGTGACGTTTGGAGTCAATTACAAAGAACGTGCTAGTAGATATACAGAAGGTAATGGCAAAACTAGGGAGTGTGATAACGCATTGATGAAAGGAAAACCAGAAGTGGCAAACATATTTTTGGAATGGTTTGAAGATGATTCTTGTAGACATAGGCAATAAATAACCAATGGATAACATATAGTTAGATATTCAGGAGTATTTTGAAAGAAGTCACACAGTAAGGTTTAAGAGAATTTAAAGCAAAAGGTATTGGGAAGAACATATGCAAATGGGAAAGTAAAAAATAGGGTTACATTCATGTGAATGTAATTGGAATATAAAAGATGTCGTGCACCAGTTGCATAGACTGTTGGTGAGACTGAACTTATAGTTGGGAGCCCGAATCTAAAATAGAATATACTGACGACAGAGGAACTGCAAAAGGTATTCTCCAGATTAATCCCTAAAATGGAAAGATTGTCTGATGTGGAAATTCAGCCTGTGATGTCGAGTTTCAAAAGATGTCAGGTGATTGTAGTGAAACTAAGAAACGTAGAAACTGAGAGGGGACTGAATAAAGCAGGGATATGGCGAAGGGCAAACAGGAGAGTTCAGGGAGAATCCCACGATATTCTACATGTATAAGTAGAACAGAATAATCAGCAAACAGTTAGTGTCATTAGAAACCAAAGGAGCAATCTGTGTGTGAAGCTGGAGAACACTGTTGGATTGTTACATGAGACCTTCACATCTCTTCTATTTGGGAGAAGGAGGGGGCAGGGACAGAATTCGAGAAGATGGACTGGAAAGCTTTTGAAAAGATTGATCTACTATACAAGCAGGGGTTTGATGCTTTGTCTGCTATAAATTTGGGCCAATCCCCAGTTCTGGATGGGTTTTATCACAGGCTACTGTTGGAGATAAGGGAGAAAAGACCCTGACTGAAAATATTAATTAGAATCTGACAACAGGGGAGATACCAGAGAACTGGAGAACAGCTAATACGATTCCACTTCACAGTAATGGTGGTGGAGGTAGACCAGGGAACTATAGATGGGTGAGTATTAGATCACTGTTAGGGAAATTACTGGAGAGAATAGGGAAGGAGAAAATTTAACTCTGATCAGAGTCGCAAGGTTTGATCTGGGATAATCATCATTACTTTATCAGAGGGAAGTCACATCTAATGAATTTGATTGAATTAGATTTGAGGAGACTGCTTGTTTAATTTTGCAGCAAGGCCTTTGAGAAAGTTACATATGGGAAACTGAAAAATAAAAGTAAAGTCTTACAGTATCAAGGATAGCATGACAAGTTGCAATGGAAATTTTCTTAGTGACAGGAGGCAGAGGGTGGTGGGAGAAAGCTGTTTGTGTGACTGGAGACCAGTGTCCCCTGGTGTACCACAGGAATCAATGTTGTATCCCTTATTGTTTGTGGTATTCATAAATGGTGCAGATGTGAATCTGGAGGGGTGTAGATAGAGGAGGTGGGAGTTGTGATAAGTTAGTTTATGTTTTACATAAAGATTGGCCCGGTGGTTGGCAGTGAGGAGGAAGGTTAATATTACAGGAAGCTACAGGTGGATTGGTCAGATCATCAGATCAATTGCAGATGGAATGTAACCCTGATAAATATGAGGTGATGCACTTTGGAAGAATGAACCAGACAGGGGAGGACTCAATGAATGGCAGCACACTAGGAATCTCAGAGGGTGCTTCTCCACACATCCATGAATGTGACTTTACAGGGTAATAGGTTAGTTACGAAGTCACACGCGACTGTCGATACAGCATTTATTCATCATGACATCAATTGTAAGAGTTACACAGGACTTTGGTTAGCCCAGGATGGAATGCTGTCTATAGTTCTTGGAGCCTCATTAAAACTGAGGATGTGATTACACTGGAGTGGAGCAGAGGAGATTCACCAGGATGTTCCCTGGGATGGAACATATCAGCTATGGGGAGAGGCTGGATAAGCTCGGGTTGTTTACTTTGGAACAGAGCGGCTAGCGGGAAGTGATTCAGAAGGATAAGCTAACGAGGAGCATATACAGGGTGGATAGACAGCAGCTGTTCCTTTTAGTCAAAGAGTCAAGAGCAAGGGAACGCACCTTTAAAGTGAAAGGTTTGAGCTTCACAGAGGGTTTAAATATTTTTTTTCCGCTGGAGGGTGTATGAATCTGGAATGCACTCCCTGAGAGGGGGGTTACCACAGGTAACCTCCCAACCAATAAAACGTGTTTGGACAAGCACTTGGAAGTGTCATAAAATTCCAGGCTATGGGCCTGGTGTGGGAAAGTGGGACTAATGTAAATTTTGTTGTATTTCTGTTGGCACAGAGTCTATGCTCCTGTGGGTGTGTGGTGTGGAAGGTCAATTATTGAGCAGCTTAAGGCAGGAATTGATGCGTATCTGAAGAGTATATTCACAAGGGTTATAAGAGTGAACTGTAATAGCTTGTCAAATTATGTCAATGTGAGATATACGAGAAAACAAGTGCAGCTTCCTTATAATCTGAAACCGGAGAATGGAGAAGGGGCAACAGGGAAATTGCAGAACTATGAAACGACTACTTCAGTCCTGTCTTCATCGAACTTTCTAACAATACTAGACAGACCAAGTCTGGTTGGAAAAATGATATAGTACATTGAACATAGAACATAATAAGTAAATGGTTTAGGAGGACTTATTGGGACTGAAAATAATGTCTGTGGACAACACTAACACAGATTCATGAAATGGGAATTATGTTTGAGAAGCAGACTGGGAGACAAAAGAAAGAGAACCAATGGATGTAAAACATGTGGATTTTCAGAAAGGTTTTGGTAAAGTTCCAAGCCCGGTTTGCAAATACAAATCTGAGTGGATTAGGGCGAAGATATGGACATGTTTCTAGAATGGGACAGCTGGCAAGAAACAGTGAATTGATATAAACAGACTCGTCAAGCAACAGCCTGACATTGTCTGTAAGGTATGATTCTGTGAGCATGACTATGTCCCAGACGCCCCATTACCTTTCCCATATCTCTCCTATCTCACCAGAAGGACTGACACAGCAGACATGGCGGCACAGTAAGATACAGTTGGAAGGGAATTGCTCTGGGAGTCCTCAGCAGTGTCTCTGTTTCCCATGAAGTCTCATGGCGTTAGTTTACACATGTGAAAGGAAACCTCCTGCTGATTACCATGTACCAGCCTCTCTCAACCGATGGGTCAGTAGTCCTCCATGCTGACCAACAACTGGAGGAAGCACTGAGGGTAATAAGAGCGCACGATATAATCTGGGTGGGGATTTCAATGTCCACCACCAAAAGTAGCTATGCAGCGACATTACTGATGAAGCTGGTCGGGTCCTAACGGATATACGGCTAGGCTGGGTCTATGGCAGGTGATGAAGGAACCAACAAGAGGAAAGTTCATACGTGACCACATTCTTACTAATCTTCCAGCTGTAGAAGTATCTGCCCATGCCAGTATCGGTAAGAGTGACCACCGCATAGTCACTGTAGAGACAAAGTTCCACCTTCATATTGAGAGTTACATCCATCATTTTCAATGGCACTGTCACGGTGCTAAATAAGACAGACTTCAAACACATCTAGCAGCTCAAGTCTGGGTTTCCACAAGTTGCTGTTTCTCAGCAATAGCAGCAAAATTGTACTCCAGCGCAACCTCATGGCCTGGCAGATCCCCGTGACAACAGTTACCATCAAGCCAGAGGATCAACCTTGGTTCGATGAAGTGTGCGAGAGGGCAAAAGCAGCACCAGGCAAGCCTGAAAATGATGTGTCAGCCTGGTGAAGCCACCAACCAGGACAACGTGTGTGCCAAACAGCACAAGCAGTAAGTGACAGACAGAGCTATGTGGTCCCAGAAGCAATGGTTCAGATCTAAACTCTAATAGAGACAGAACCAGGTCAGACTTACATTGAGTTTGAAAGAATTAACCACAGTCATTTTGATAGATGGGTGCTGGACTTAAAAATGCATAAGACCTGTGAGCTTCGAAGGGAGATTTTTCTGCTGGAGAAGTTTAAACACTCACTTCCAGTGATGGTAAGAATTCATGTGAATGATCAGAAAGTCCAAGAAGCGAGAAGCGTGGCAGAAATAGCAGGTAAATATGCATTGGTACATGAGATGAAATTTAGCTTCCGGGAGGATTTTCATCCTGTGAGGGATAGAAATTGGGAGAAGGGGAGATCACACACTACAAAGCGAACGTAGCGCCCAAAGTTTACCACAGGTGAAAAAAGAAGCCCAAAGGGGTTGAAAGGAGGTGAAAGGCCTCAGGTGTTCTCACTATAAGGGTGTGGAACACATAAAATTACAGTGCCGATAGTTTAAGAAGGGAACAGGAAAATAGTGTTTTCACTGCAGTAAGCTGGGACCCACAGTGATGGTCGTTGAAGGGAGGCACTTTGGGGAAAGATGTGGTAGAAGAGGCTAAGCCAGTGGCATTAGTGAAACTGAGGAGAAAGTGAGGACTGCAGATGCAGGAGATCAGAGCTGAAAATGTGTTGCTGGAAAAGCGCAGCAGGTCAGGCAGCATCCAGGGAACAGGAGAATCGATGTTTCGGGCATAAGCCCTTCCTGAAGAAGGGCTTATGCCCAAAACGTCGATTCTCCTGTTCCCTGGATGCTGCCTGACCTGCTGCGCTTTTCCAGCAACACATTTTCAGCATTAGTGAAACTGGTAAAGGAGACCCCAAGTGGAGGCTAGGAGCTGCAGGAGAGTCCACAGCCTAGGCAGCAGCTAGGTATGGAGGCAGTGCCTGATCTCTGAAAGAAATCGCCTCTGTAGATAAAGTTTACTCAGAAAGAACGGGGGAGAAGGACAAGAAGTTATAATTTTGTGAAATACGGGATCTGCTCCGTCTCTAATCGTTGAGAAGTGATGAACATGCCAGAAAGAGTGAAAATACTTTAATCTCTTACTATTAGAGGCCGATAGAAAGTGAGGGCGACAGATGCTGGAGATGAGAGTTTCAAAGTGTGGGGCCGGAAAAGGACAAAAATCAGGCAGCATCCGAACAGCAGGACAATCGAATATCAGGCATAAACCGATTGTCAGGAATGTGGTGAGGGGACAATGGGGCTGAAAGATAAATACGAAGCTAGGAGATGAGCTGGTGGGAGGGTCACTGGGAAGGTGATAAGAAAATGTAAGTGGGAGTGATAGTGATATGTTGGAGTGGATAGTTGGGAAGGAAGATGGACAATTAGGACAGTTCAAGAGGGCAGTGCCAGGTTGAACGGTTGGATCTGGGATAGGTTGGGGAGGGGAGATTTGGAATTTGGTGAAGTCAACATTAATGCTGTACTGTTTGAGGGTTCCAGCTGTCCTACCACCTATCCACTTCACCCTCCTCTCCGACAGATCACCATCACACCGCACCTGCATCTACCTATCGCCTTCCAAGCTCCCTTCCACCCAACTCCACCTCCACCTTCCTATTTATTTCTCAACCCCCTTCCCTCTCCCTTACCCCCGATTTTCCTGATGAAGGATTTACGCCTGAAACGTCAACTCTCCTGCCCCTCTGATGGCACCAACCTGCTGTGCTTTTCCAGCCCTACACTATTCAACTCTCATCTCCAGCATCTGCAGCCTTCACTTTCTCTCGGCCGCTGATACTAAGAGATGAAAGTATTTTCACTTTTTCTGGCATGTTAATCAACAGCGTGATAACTTCTGGAAATGGGACAGAAATTAAGCATTCCCTTGTGTAACATCAGGATGGAATGCCAAATCAAGGTTGGGGAAGTCACAGTGACAGTGAGTAACAGAGTGTCAGTTCTAGGAATACAGTTTGTTCTTGGGAACAATTTCGCAGGAGGCAAGGTGGGAGAGGCACCCCTTGTGGTGGAGAAGCAAAGGAAGACTAGGGAATTGGAATGTTAAAAGAAAAATACCCAGGAATTTTTGCAGACTGTATAGGAACAAAATTCCACTGTCAAATGTTTCAGAAACAAGGAAAAACGAACGAAAAAGACGAATGAGTTGATGTTCAGTGAACTGATACCTTATTTGATGTAACAGTGCAGAAAGAAAAACCTGAACAGGCAGAAGATCAGGCCGAGGTGTTTAGTCCATGAAAGGCTAATGGGCTTACAACAGATATATATACACACATACACACACACATACACATGCACACACAAAGAAAAGGAATCAGAATATATTATTCGAACGTTATTAACTTAAAGCTAGAATACTAAAAATAAAATGGAGACACTGATAGGTTACTGCAGAAGGGAAATGGGCCGAAGTGCACCAGATTGTGTTACCGATAGCATACAGTGTTACGGGTAGTTCATAAACTAACTGCAGACGGTCACCTAGGTATACAGACTCAGGCTAAGATACAGAAGCATTCCTAGCGGCATGGAATACACAAGGGTGTAGGGTTTTTTTTGTACATGACATACATACCAAATGGTAGGTAAGTAACAGGCAGTCATAAAACCAGCACATTTCTTGCCAATTCCTGTATTCGAAGAACATATCTCGTGGGTTATGATTAATTGTGTAGCTCCCCTTTCAAAAATAGAAGTGTAAAACTATATTTGCTGATCATAATCGATGTGTGTACCAGATTTCCAGAGGCAATTCCATTATGGTGTGTAAAGATAAACAGGGAGGTGGAGGGGTTGGTAGCTTTTTTTACTCGCTGTGGGCGATGCAGTAAGATTCAGTCAGACCAAGGGTCTCATTCTACCGCTCAGCTGTTTAAGGACGTCATGGATAGCTTCAGCATACAGCAGTTTAGGGAGTTAGGAGGTTACGAACATGGCACCAATCTCAAAGGAGGGTCCCTGTAAACAGGAAAGTGGCGTGAAGTGTGTATACGTCAATGCAAGAGGTATACGAAATAAGGTGGGTTGGTACGTGGGATTTCGATGTTGTGGCTATTACGGAGACATGGGTAGAACAGGGACAGGATTGGCTGTTGCAGGTTCCAGAGTTTAAATGTTTTAGTAGGGTCAGAGGTGGGGGTAAAAGAGGGGGAGGTGTGGCATTGCTTGTCAAAGATAGTATTACAGCGGTGGAAAGGACGATGGATGAAGACTCGCCATCTGAGGTAGTTTGGGCTGAGGTTAGGAATATGAAAGGTGAGGTCACCCTGTTAGGAGTTTTCTACAGGCCTCCTAATTGTCCTAGAGACGTAGAAGAAAGGATTGCGAGGATGATTCAGGAGAAGAGTGAAAGTAATAGGGTGGTTGTTATGGGGGACTTTAACTTTCCAGATATTGACGGGGAAAGCTATAGCTCGAGTTCATTAGGTGAGTCGGTGTTTGTCCAATGTGTGCAGGAGGGTTTCTGACAAAATATGTAGACAGGCCAACAAGAGGTGAGGCCATACTGGATTTGGTTCTGGGTAACGAAACAGGCCAGGTGATAGAATTGGAGGGAGGTGAGGCCTTTGGGGACTGTGACCACAATTCGGTGACTTTAACTCTAGCGATAGAGAGGGATAAGTGTGCACTGCAGGGCAAGAGTTATAGCTGAGGGCAGGGAAATTATGATGCGGTGAGGCACGACTTAGGATGCGTGGCTTGGAAAAGTAGTCTTCAAAGGAAGGGCACATTTAATATGTGCAGTTTGTTCAAGGAGTAACATTTGAGTGTCCTTGATAAGTATGTACCTGTCAGGCAGGGAGGAAAGGGTCGTGTGAGGGATCTGTGGTTTAATAAGGAATTAGAATCCCTTGTTAAAGGGAAGAGGGCGGCTTATGTAAAGATGACGCGTGAAGGTTCAATTGGGGCGATTGAGAGTTATAAGTTAACCAGGAAGGATCTGAAGAGAGAGCTAAGAGCAGCAAGGAGGGGACATGAAAAGTCCTTAGTTGGTAGGATTAGGGAAAACCCAAAGGTTTTCTATAGGTATGACAGGAATAAAAGAATGACTAGGGTAGGAATAGGTCCAGTCAAAGATAATAGTGGGAAGTTGCGTGTGGAGGCTGAAGAGATTGGGGAGACACTGAATGAATACTTTTCGTCAGTATTCACTCAGGAAGAGGACATTGTTGCCGATGTGAATACCGAGTCACAATTAATTAGAATGGACGGCTTTGAGGTATGTAGGGAAGAGGTGTTGGAAATTCTGGAAAAGGTGAAAATAGATAAGTCCCCTGGGCCTGATGGCATTTATCCCAGGATTCTCTGGGAAGCAAGGGAGGAGATTGCAGAGTCATTGGCCTTGATCTTTATGTCCTCGTTGTCTACAGGAATAGTGCCAGATGACTGGAGGCTAGCAAATGTGGTTCCCTTGTTCAAGAAAGGGAGTAGGGTAACCCTAGTAACTATAGGCCAGTGAGTCTCACTTCTGTTGTGGGCAAAGTCTTAGAGAGAATTGTAAGGGATAAGATTTATGAACATCTGGATCGGAATAATGTGTTAGTCAGCATGGTTTTGTGAAGGGCAGGTCGTGCCTCACAAACCTTATGGAATTCTTTGAGAAGGTGACTGGGTAGGTGGACGAGGGTAAAGCGGTAGATGTGGTGTATATGGATTTTAGTATGGCGCTTGATAAGGTTCCCCATGGTAGGCTACTGCAGAAAATACGGAGGTATGGCATTGAGGGTGAGTTGGAGGTTTGGATTAGGAATTGGCTGGCTGGAAGAAGACAGAGGGTAGTAGTTGATGGTAAATGTTCATTTTGGAGTGCAGGTACTAGCGGTGTTCCGCAAGGATCTGTTTTGGGACCATTGCTGTTTGTCATTTTTATAAATGACCTGGAGGAGGGGCTAGAAGGTTGGGTGAGCAAGTTTGCGGATGATACGAAAGTCGGAGAAGTTGTTGACAGTGAGGAAGGATGTGGCAGGTTACAGCTTTTATTGGTAGAGGAATTGAGTTCCGGAGTCCTGAGGTCATGTTGCAGTTGTATAAGACTCTGGTGCGGCCGTATCTGGAGTATTGTGTGCAGTTTTGTTCGCCATACAATAGGAAGGATGTGGGGCACTGGAACGGGTGCAGAGGAGGTTTACCAGGATGTTGCCTGGTATGGTAGGAAGATCGTATGAGGAAAGGCTGAGGCACTTGGGGCTGTTTTCATTGGAGAGAGGAAGGTTTAGGGGTGACTTGATAGAGGTGGACAAGATGATTAGGGGTTTAGATAGGGTTGACCATGAAAACCTTTTTCCACTTATGGAATCAGCTATTATGAGGGGGCATAGCTTTAAATTAAAGGGTGGTAGGTATAGGACAGATGTTAGGGGTAGATTCTTTACACAGCGAGTCGTGAGTTCATGGAATGCCCTGCCAGTAGCAGTGGTGAACTCTCCCTCTTTATGGGCATTTAAGCGGGCATTGGATCGGCATATGGAGGATAGTGGGCTAGTGTCGGTGAGGTGGGCTTGGATCGGCGCAACATCGAGGGCCAAAGGGCCTTTGCTGCGCTGTATGTTCTATGTTCTATGTTCTATCAATCAAGTGCGTCAGATCCTGAATCCCAAGGAGTCTTGGAAAGTTGGCTTCAGACGCTGAAGAACATGTTAACAGTGTACCGTTATGATTACCTGAATGAGTGGAACAAAGGTGTCCCATTATATTGTTTGCCATTCGAGATGCCCCAAATAAATCTACTCCGTTTACTTTCTTTGAGTTAATATTCGTACATGAAGTGAGAGGTCCTTTGAAATTAATTAAATATAAATTGACAGGACCGACTGACGTCACACTTAGATTATGTGTCTGAGGTGAAGGAGAGAGTAGATGGAGTAGTTGAGTTTGCTAAACAGTATCTGAAGAGCACAGCATAGAGTGAAGCAGGTGGCAGATAAACAACTCTGAAACTTTGAAGATTTCCCGTGGGGATGACGTATTAGTATTGCCACCAATGGTAAGAAATCCCTTCAAAGATAGTTTTAGTGGCCCATTTCAAATTTAAAAAAAATGTGAAGTCTGTTAAGCTATCTAGTAAAGATACTGCAGATGACAGAAAAACTTAATCGAGTATTTCATATGGACGAATAATGCACCAGCCACATTTAAGACTCAGGAAAAGAGCTGTGGCCAGATGAACAAATTGTGCAGTTTATCTGTATGATGTAGTGATCTTTAGCAAGTGATTGAAAGCTCACATGTTACAGTTGGCAGAGCATGTTGAACGATTAGAAGAAGCAAACTTGGTAATAAACTTAAAGAAAACAGAATTCTCGAAGGCAGAGGTGACGTTCTTGGAACATTACATTGGACATGGAAGATTGACTGCAGGAACACAAAGACGAAGGGCTTTGAGGAATTTCCATGACTATCCTCGAAGAAAGAGGTGCTTCGATTTTTGGAACTGAGTGGATTCTATCAGAAGTTTGTTCCAAGCTTCAGCAGTGTCTGGGCACCACTGATGGATTTACTAAAGAAGAACACAGAATTGTAGTGGACAGAACAATGCCAGGAGGCATTGAGAAGTTTAAAGCAGGATTAATCACCCCGCACCAGTTTTAGCTGCACCAAATATTTTGAAAAATTTTGAAAATTGTGTCTGATGCTCGGGATATCGGGCTCGGAGATGTATTGATACTGAAAGATGATGATGGAATTGAATGGCTAATTGGCTACTTGTTGAAAAAACTCAATATCCACCATAAATAATGACAACATCCCCATTATTGAACAAGAATGATTAAGTTTCGTAATGGCCTGACAATATCTTAATGTTTATGCGACAAACAAATTGTCGGAGATGGTTGTGGACAACAACAAATTTATCGCATTTTTTGGAAGATTTAAAGACCAGAATATGAGAAAATTTCACTGGAGTCTTATCTTACCGACTTTAAACTTCCAAAATGTACATGCTGTAGGGTCCTACAATGTGATAGCAGATGTGTTTTCGCGGATTTAAAGGAAAAAGGTAAATAGGATTTGACGTATTCCAGTGTTATATTGGTGTGCAGAATTAATATGAATGATATAACTGAGATTAATATTGATGTATTTCATAAAATTGGGATTGAGAATTAGAGGAGAAGAAATGTAGCCACCTTTTCATTCTGCTGGTTCATTTTATTTTCTGAAGCGGGGAAATGTTATGAGGCCAAAAACATGAATGGGCACTTTAAGACAGAACGGGATTTGCTGAATAGAAATTAAAGCCACAGATGCCAGCTAAAGGTCACACTGTTCCACATGTTACCATTAGCTGAGAAATGGATACCTGAGTTTTGGTTGCTGTTTTGACAGCCAATCAAATGCAACCAAAGAGTTTAAATAACGCTCAGGATACCAGAAGCCAACAGAACCTGAATATTATTGTTTGGACACCTGGACAGCAGTCAAATTATGAGAATTATTATATCGTGGGGAGTATATAAACCCAGCATTTTGAACACTGGAGGGAGAGCTGCTGCCATCCAACAGTAGAGCAACTGCTGTAGAGCAAGAGTGCTAACTGGCCATCTCAAACGCTCTCTATCAAAGGAACATGTTCATGTAAATCTACTTGCAATTTAAAAAAAATGGCCCAGGGAGATCAGAAGCTGGAAGAGTGAGCTCAGTGGGGAAGATAGAGACTGTATGGTCTTGAGATTGTAATGTTTAATATGTGGGCTTTTGGAACAGCATATTTTTACAGAATTGGAGTCAGATAGTAAGAAGCTAAGAAAAGAGGGGGCTTGTATTTGTGAATAGTTGTTGTTTAGTGTTCACTATTAAAGTTAAGAAACTAACTTGTTAATTTTTGTTAAATTCTGGAATGTAGGAGATCTGTGTCACTCATATTTTAACAGATTACAAGGTGAGGCGAGCTTTTCTGGGTGTTTGGTTTTAATTAACAGAGGGCTTCGAATCCACCTTGTAAATGTCCATCTACGCTAACCCCGTTTCCCTGCAGTTGGCCCATATCCTTCTTGTCATTTCCAATCCATATATTTATTCAAATGCTTTTGAAATGTTGTTAATATGCCCCCCTCAACCCCATCTGCTGGCAGTTCACCCACGTAACATCCTCTGTGTAAAGAAGTGGCCCCTCAGGTTCCCTTTTATTCCTTCCCCTCTTACCTTAAACTGATTCCCCTCTAATCCTCGATTCCCTACATCTTAGAAAAAGACTGAGAGCATTAACCCTATCCATACCCCTCTATAAGGACATCCTCAGTCTCCAACAGTCTAAAGAAAATGTCCTAGCTTATCCAACCTCTCCCTATAGCTCAGAGCATTGGGTCCTGGGAACGTCTTTGTAAATTTCTTCTGCACTCTTTCTAATTTAATAACATCCTCCCTATAACAAGATGACAAAACTGAACAGAACGTCAAGTGTGGCATTACCAAAGTCCTGTGTAAATGCAACATAAGTTCCCAACTCCTATACTCAATATCCTGCCTGATGAACGCCAGCGTGCCAAAAGCCTTCTTCATTGCCCTATCTACCTGTGACTCCACTCCTAGAGAACCGTGCACCTGAACACCAAGGTCTCTCTGCCCACTGCACCTCTTAAGACCCTCCCATTCACCATGAAACTCCTACCTTGACTTCAGTTTCCAAAATGTAAGATCTCACGCTTCTTTTTTAAATTCAATTTGCCATTTCTCGGCCTACTTCCCCGCCTGATTAAGGTGCTGCTTCAATTTCTGATAATTTTCCAAACTGATCATGCTCCCAATTACTTTAGTGTCATCTGCAAACTTACTAATCATACCTTGTACATTTTCAACCAAATAATAGACAACAAACAGCAATGGACTAAGCCTCCAGTCTGGCAAACATCCTTCCACTAAAACCTCTGCTTCCTACCATCAAGCCAACTGTGTATCCAATTGGCCCGTTCCCCCATCATGTCAAGTGATGTAACCTTCCAAAGCAGCCTGTCAAATGGAACCTTATCAAAGGCCTGACTGAAATCCATAGAGACTACGTCGATCACTCTGCCCTCATCGAACTTCCTGGTCACTTCCTCAAAGGACTCTAAGAAATTTGGGAAGCATTATCTCCCACTCACAAGTCTACGCTGACTGCTCCGAATCACACCCTGTGTAAGCAATGGGTGCAGACAATGGTATGCTGTCCTTCATTGTAAGATGATTCGAGTACATAAGTAAAGCCATCATCCTGCTGTTGTAAAGCCTTGCTGAGAGAGCATTTGGGGCACTCTGTACAGATTAGATCTCCTTTGCAAGGAATGATCTCCTTACCACAGATACGGGTGATGATAACATGACGATAGAGTGAATAAGCTGAGTTTTTAATCTGTAGAGCTGTGAGAGACGAAGAATTGGTGATGCTGAAACACGAGGAGTGGCAACAATCACTAACTTCCAAAACAGACATTGACAGGGAGAGAAATTCCATACTTTACCCAGGATTGATTGTTTTTGATTTATTGTCACGTGTACCTCAGTACAGGGAAACACTTTATTTATGAGCAGTGGAGGAAGATCATAGTAAGCATGGTCAGACAGTTCATAGGGTGGAAACAGACTTGGACAGAGTAAGGCATACAGGTTACACTGAACAGGACATGCACTAGACAAGATCAACATGAACAAGATCAGCATTATTTGAACTTAGAGAGTCTATTCATCAGTCTAACGTTGCTTTCCTAATAGTTTATGTGCGTAAATTAACTCTCCCCACGTTATTGTGCAGTCGACGTGCAAACCCGTACTGAACGTCATGTTGCTCACAATCCCCAAGAGCAGCCACAATACCTTCCAAATTCCCACCAGCCATTTCCACCAGCTTCCGACCGACATAGACAACACCAGGCTGGATGCTCGGAGATGGAAGGTGACTTCTTGAGATTTCACACAAGACATATGGCTTCCCTCCTCACCACTAGAAAACCATGTTCAAGTCCCACGTGTGTATCATGAACAACGTAGTCAGGAAGAACAACGTGGAGCAGTCTGTCTGTGCAGCCTCTGCTCCACTTGTTCATCATGTTAGAGCATCGATTAGGAGACAGTGAGGACTGCCGATGCTGGAGATCAGAGTAGAGCGTTGATTGCTGGAAAAGCACAGCGGGTCAGGCAGCATCCGAGAAGCAGGAGAATCGACGTTTTGGGCATAAGACATGCATCAGGAATCAGCATAAAATACCTCATTCTGCCCCCGTGTAAGTGCATTGTGTTGGGAATGGCCTCCTACTGCTCCTGTACAAGTGACTCAAGGGACTGACTGGCTTCAACCTCGTGCGATTGGACAGGGCCAAGGGCCTGACTGGTTACCTCTGGTTCCTGTTTGACAGTCATTGTACAGACTAGTGTGACAATGCTGCAGCTTTAAGAAGTTATTTTGTCCTGGTTTCTTTTAAGAGAGAGATTGAACGATCGTTACCAAGCTGGCTAGATAAGACCACTTGAGTAACAGCTAGGGCGGCCTTGTGTTTATTTGAATGCAGCCTGAATGGGTGTGGCCAGCTCTCCCAGATTAGGATCACTGGGTTTTGGTTTCTCAGTAACATCAGAAGCTATTGGGGCCTCCACAGAGTTGGAAGCTTCAGTGAATGTCTCCTGGCTGCTACTCTCTCTGAAATTTCTCTTGATGCTGTTTTTAATTCCCGGATTGGAGAAATGTTAGTGACGATCTGTGTCTGAATATTTCTTTTTGCCAAGGGCTGTGTTTATAGGATTTTCCTACACTGGAACAGTTCATTAGTAATAGTTCCTAGATCTAGTATTCCGTTAACTTGTCCAATCGAATTACATTATTCTAAATTCCTCTTTCTTTGGCTTCATTTTCTCTTTCGTGTTTAAACAAATGTTGTTTTGCTTCACACAGAGTAGTTTGACCTGTCACATTGCATCTGGGACAGACACTTTACATTGCCTTTAAAATATATAAAAAAATTAGAGTCTAGGTTACCACCTTCAAATATTTTCAAGGGGCTCTGTTGTGATCCATCACACTAGACTCCTTCTCTTCCTGAGTAATAGGCTGGAGGCACTGAATGAGCAGTCCCTGTTCTTCTCCAGTAGTGTCAATGGCTTGACTGACTTCCTCGTATTCCTGTCAAAATAGCATGAGATGCTGAATGAACTTTTGTTTTACTGTGGCAATGTGCAGTGTCCGGCAGTGCTGTTACATGAATGTTACAGACACTTTAACAGCATAAGTCTCAATGGAGTCTGGGTCTTCCTGCACACAAACGCAGACCAATTCAGGAACTGAGAGGGAACAAAATGTTCTGAACATTGTGGAGTCTTCAGTGACCATCCCCACTTCTGATCTTATGGTGGGGAGTGTGGGGGTGGGGAGACATTGACTAAGCAGCTGAAGGTGTTTGCGAAGGGGAACCTACCCTGAGTATCTCCCACAGAGGTGACCCAGGACGGAGATGATGAACATCTTGCTTTGTGCCATGTTTGACTCCAAACACTGGAGAGTTTACTCTGATTCCCATTAAGTCCAGGTTTGTCCAACTCCTTTATGTCAACAGAAGTCAATCACTGCCTTGATATCGGGGCCAGTCTTTTTTTCCTGAACCCTTGTGACAACCTCTTTTGTTCATTTCAATAGGCCAATGATATAGGAGCAGCAAGTGTTTTCTTCAAACAGCTTGTGTTGAATGTCAGGATTTTTCTTCTCGAGAATGTTGGGGATCTAGACGACTGAAAATATTTGAAGAGGCGGTAGATGGATATTGACCTGTCAGAGAGGTGAGGGCTATGAAGAATTGGGTATGAAAGATGATTTGAGACCAAGAGCAGATCAATCATGATCTTAGTGAAGGGCAAGGCAGGCTTGGGGAGTGAATGACCTGCCCCTGTTACTGATGTTCTCCCATTTTGTTATTGGAAAGTTAGTGTGTGTTATTTTTATGAACGTTCTGTTACTGAATGTTGCAGCCAGGGAGACCAGAGGATTTTTTGAGCCATCTCTGGGTGAGGTATATGGGCTTTATTCACAGTGAATCTGGGTCTACAACATGACCAACAAATGAAGCACAAGTTGCAGAGACCTTAAGCTCTGTTAAGAGAGATGAGGGGCCTCTTTCATACACAGCCTGGGTTTTCCAATTACACTTCGCAAATCACCTCAAAACGTGTGGGACAGTCTTGAAGGGCCAAAAGGTCTCCTCTGTTCCTGTGCAAAAGGTTATAAGAGTAAATAGCCTCCAACTGCTCATTTCTAGTAGGTTTGAGGGGCTGAATGGAACACAGGAACATGGGACTGAGGAACAGGAGCGGGTCATTAGATACTTTGAGCCTGCTCCACCAGGCACTAAGATTGTAGCTGATTAGGTTGTGGTCTCAGCCCCACTTTCCTGTCTGTGTCCCATTATCTGTGACGCACTTCCCTGTCAAATATTTTCCTAATGCAGCTTTCAATCAATGTGAACACAGAGACACGATAACCTTCCAGTGAAGAGAAAACCGACTTGAAAGGTCCTTTCAGAATTATTCGTCATCCCTCTTATAGAATCAGAGTCATGCAGAACGGAAACAGACCCGTTAGTCCAAAGTGTTCACTCCGATCGGATATCAAATCTGATCTCGTCCCATTTGCCAGCAGTAGGCCAATATTCCTCCTGTGATTCTACCCACCTTGACCACTTCCTCTGACAGCACTTTCTGCGCACACACCACCGTCTGTGTGAAACATTTATCTTCATGTCCCTTCTAAATCATTCGCCCTCTACCCTTCAACCTATGCCATCTTGTTCTGGACTCCCCTATGCTTGGGAGCAGAACATGGCTATTCAGAATATCCATGCCTCTGATGATTTTATAAACCTCTATAATGTTACCCCTCAACCTCTGACACTCCAGCGGGGAGCACCTCAACGTAATCTGCCTCGCCCTAAACATCAAACCTCCGGTCCTGGAACATCTGTGTAAGTCTTACCTGCAGAAAACCGAGTTGCACACGGTATTCTTAAAGTGGCCTCACCAACATCCTGTACAGATGCAACATGCCAACACAACTCCTATACTCAATGCTCTGACTGATTAAGGCAAATGTGCCAAATGTGTTCAGCACCACTCTATCTACCTGCGACTCCACATTCAAGGATCAATGTACCTGCAGCCCTATGTCCCTTTGTTCCACAACATTTCCCAGGACCTTACCATTAAGTGTATTACCTCTGCCCTGATTTGCCTTTCCGAAATGCAAAACCTCGTATTTATCTAAATTAAGCTTCATCTGTCAATCCTTGCCCCTTTGTATCATGTAATTTTGGTTTCGTGGTACTCTGAGATAATCTACTACACTACCTCGCTGATGTAATCTGTAACCTTATTAACTTTGGCCCCAATATTCACATCTAAATCCTTTACATAAATGATGAACTGCAGTGAACTCAGTACTGATTCTGACATTACGGATCAGTGGTGCTGGAAGAGCACAGCAATTCAGGCAGCATCCAACGAGCAGAGAAATCGACGTTTCTGGCAAAAGCCCTTCCTCACTGATTCTTACAGCACACTGCTGCTCACAAACCTCCAGTCTGAAAACTATCTCTCTTCCTTCAAGCCAATTGTGACTTGCTGCTTCTGTATCCCACGTGACTGAAAATTACTAATCTGTCTACCAATCAGAATGAAATACTAGCTCTGAAGAGATGCTGAGTAGGCTAGGTTTATTTTCACTAGAAAAAAGGAGATTGAGGTGGGACCTGATTGAGGTTTTCAAAATCATGAAGGGTATAGACAGGGTGGATAAAGACGAGTTTTTTTTCCCAGAGTGAAAGATTCAATAACGAGAGGTCGTGCTTTTTAAGTGAGAGGTGGAATGTTTAAGGGGGATACAGGCGGTAAGTAATTCACACAGAGGGTGGTGGGCGTTTGTAACGCGTTGCTAGCAGAGATGGTAGAGGGAATCAGGTAGATTTATTTAAGATGCGTCTGGACAGATGCATGAGTAGGTAGTGAGCAGAGAGATACAGATACTGAGGAATTGCCCGACAGATTAAGAGAGCACATTTGGATCGGCTCAGACTTGGAGGGCGAAGGGCCTGTTCATTGGCTGTAAATTTTCATTGCTCTTTGTTCTTTAAATGAACACCTTATTGAAGTCCATATAGACAATATCTACCAAACTGCCTTCATCAATCTTCTTTGTCATGTCTTCATAAAACTCAGCCAAATTAATGAGACATGATTTCCCATGCAGAAAGCCACGTTGTCTACTCCGATCAGTCCTTGCCTTCCCTAATGTATGTAAATGCTATCCCTCAGAATCCCCTCCAACAACTTACTCACCACCGACATCAGGCTCACCGGTCTATAGTTCCCCGGCTTTTTGGGTCTCTGTTTCCTTTTCTAGTCCCACTCCTACACAGCTCACAAAAAATATTAAATGTAACCAGGTCGGTGATATAGCCAATGAAATCGTTCTCAGACTGGGTCAGTATCAGTTTTAGAAACAAGTCCGGCTAGTTTCTTTAATCTGCTAAAACAGCACGTTTATGATCCAGAGCAATGTTACTCAAACTATTATGGAAAGATGAATGGCAAACTGTTTGGGCATTGCAAATATAAAATCAATTTCCCTTTCTAAAAACACTGACACACACACACACACACACACACACACACACACACACACACACACACACACACACACACACACACACACACACACACACACACACACACACACACACACACACACACACACACACACACACACCGATAGATGAAATCTCTGCAATTTTAACTTGAAAGAACTTTGTCCAGATATTATTGTAACTCTTGACAAAAGGAAAAATTGCGAGATTGTCCAAAACGTTATTCTGCTTCTGAAGATATTGTACTCACACACCTGCTAGCAATGGGATGCCATCCTGGGACAATTGGATTTGGCTGAATTCCCTTTGCTTTTGGCAGTGAGTAGATTCCAATAAATTCTGGTCAGGGAGCATCCAAAGGGTAGCATTGTGGTTAGCACTGCTGCCTCATAACACCAGGGACTTGGGTTCGATTCCAGCTTTGGGTGACTGTCTGTGTGGAGTTTGCACATTCTCCCCTTGTCTTTGTGCGCTCCTAATGGGTGATCCAGTTTCTTTCCACAAACTGTGTAGGTTCGGTGGATTGGTCATGCTGAATTGTCTGTAGTGTTCAGGGATTTCTAGGTTAGGTGCCATAGTCAGGGGTAATTATAGGTGAATGGGTTGGGAAGGTTGGTATGGACTTGTTGGGCCAAAGGGCCTGTTTCAACACTGCAGGGATACTATAAAAATAAGAATGGTAACGATGACTTTAGAGCTTTTTTTTTAGCTCGCACACATTGCTATGATGAGGAACAATGAAGGAGAGAGAGTGTAATCGTCCATTCCTTCTCGGGCAGATTACATTTTCTCCCTCTCTGAGCTGAATCACACAGTAATGTCATCCTCATCCAAACTAGACCATGTGAGGTCTCCTTGTACATTGTCCAAACTATGTCTACATCACATTCCCTCTTCCATGTAGGTGCATCATTGCAGCTGTCATACACATAGCCATACCCTTAGCAGAAAATGGTCTTGGTCGATTTGAAATATGTTTGCATCGCCCTGCGTCATTAAAATATAAAATGCTTCATTTATTCAGAATACCTGTGTTAAAATGAATGCATTTTTTAAAGAAATGCACAAATTGCTGGAAAAGCTCGGCAGGTCTGTCAGCATCCAGATGCTTTTTAAGTGTTGTAATTGTACCAGCCTCCACCACTTCTTCTGGCAGCTCATTCCATACGCACACCACCCTCGTGTGAAATGGTGCCCTTTAAGCCTCTTAAAAACCTTTCCCCTCTCGCTTTCAACCAATGCCCTCTAGTTTTGGACGCCCCTAACCTGGGGAAAAACCCTGACTACTCACCCTATCCATAACCGTTCGGTTTTGAAAAACCTTTACTGCTGCGAAATGTGACTCCAATCAACACGGATGGCTGTACTTTCAGTCATCCTGGGCCTAAATTCTGAAATTCGATACTGACACCTCTTGTTTCTCCATCAAGTCACAATTCTAAATCAATTTTAATCAGTTTGTTCAGATGTATCACGAGATACATCTGTGAGCTTTACACCTAGACGTTTGTGCCTGGAGGTAGGGACTAGCATCACTCAGCAATACCCATAAAGCTGTAACATTATTCTCCTGTATGTTTGTTCATCAGACTGTCCTGACATGCTGTGACGTACCTCTGCAACAGGCAGGACTTGAATCCATGCCTTCTAGTCCAGAGCTAGGATCACTCCCACACAAGTTCAGGAATTGGAATCAAATCCAAAGTTCTGTCTCAGAGACAGGGACACGACTCACTACACAACCATACCCAGATTTTGGGTCCTATTTTAGTGCCTACTTTCAGCACGGTGTGGATTATTATAATCAGGTTACCATTACTGAATTACAAAAAAAAACACTTTGTATTAGAAACAAATGCAAGATATTTGTCTCAACTTGAGGATGTTGAGTGTTTGTGCTGTGCTATCGAAATTAACTATGGCCATCTTTAATTGCTATTATCTGTAGTCTGCAATATTAGGGAAAGAAATCCTGCAGTCACACTCTGCCAAATGAAGGGTCACAAATGGATATTTATTATTGAACAGCAGAGAAGAAGGAAAAGCTCCATTTCTGGTCCCAAAACACCCGAACTCTTTTAGCCACCTCTAACGTGCGACTGCCCTCTTCCTAAAACCATGTAATGATAACAGGCCGCTGATTACTGTCCAGCCTTTCCTCCGCACTGACTGTGTCTGCAATCTGCCCCTCCTCCCCCTACCCACGCAAGGCAAATCAAGCTCAGGGTCTTTGTGAAAATCAAGGCCGGAGTGTGCAGGCTTTCTGGAGAGGGATGGGCATTTCAAAATTGAAGGGGGAGGGTGAGGTGGCAGTAATATCACACACTGAGCTGAGGGGTGGCAGATGGAGTTTAGTTTGGATTATTGCGAGGTATTGGATTTGGTAAATCAAACAAGAGTAGGATCTATATAATTAAAAGTAGGGTCTTTGGCAGTGTTGTAGGACAGAGACCTAGACCGTCTGGTATAATTCGTTATAGTTTGCATCCTTATACAGATAGTGTGGTTAAGAAGGTGTTTAACACACGTATCTTCAATGGTCAGACCTTTGAATATTGGAATTGGGACGTCATGTTGAGGTTGTACAGAATATTGCTGAGACCACTTCTGGAATATTGTGTCCAGTCCGGTCATCCTGCCCGCTCATTCCATAGGTACAACACCCTCTGGATGAAAAATATGCCCCTTAGGTCACTTTTAAATGTTTCCCCTCTCATCTCAAGCCTATGTCCTCTAGTTTAGGAATCCCCATACCCTTAGAAAATACCTTGACTATTCACTTTGATATTATTAACTTGGAGAGGGTTCAGAAGAGATTACCCTCAATGTTGCTGGGAATGGTGGTAGTGAGCTATAAGGAGAGGTTGGGTAGGCTGGGACATTTTTCACTGGAGAGGATGAGATTAAGGGGTAACATTACAGTGGTTTACAAAATCATGAGGTGTACAGATAAGCTGAAGGGCTGATGTATTTTCCCTAGAGTTGGGGATTCACAACTGAGGGATATTTTAAGGTGCGAGGAAAAAGATTTAGAAAAGTCACGAGAGGTAAAAATTTTAGACAGAATCTGGCTTGTGTGTGGAATGAACTTCCAGAGGAAGTGGTGAAATCAGGGACAGTTACAACGTTTAAAGGACATTTAGATCCGTACATGGATAAGACATCAGTTTGGATGGTGCTGTGAGCAGCTGCCCTCGCCCTCCCCCTCTCTGAATGAATCCCTGTTGGTTTTCACCCTCTGCCAATGCCTGTGCAGTGGCGTGTGGAGGCCAGCAGAGGGTGGCATTGCATCACTTTAAGCACCACAGCGACTGCCAGACCTGTCCCACACAGAGAGACATAGATACACGCACAGCAATTGTTAGGACACGGCGTGAAGCTCATCTGGTAACTTAAATGAAATATAAAGAAATGCTCAACTCACCTCGTAAACTGTTAAAATATGAGGGACAGAGAACACCCAAATTCCACTGTTTAAATAAAAACATCAATTTATTTTTCACTCTGAAAGTGAACATTTTATATCAACTATGCACAACTCTGGGACCCCCTTTCTTTTAACTGCTTGTTACCCGAATCCAGCTCTCCAGCAATATGCTGTTTCTGTGTCTGCCATCCTCTCATATCTCAGCTGCTTGTAAGCTTTCAGTTCAGAACAGCATTCACCCTCGCTTAAAGGTACAGTACACATTTTCAACTTCATCACATTATACCCTCATGAATATAGATAAGTGGAACCTCTCCGGATTTCTGTTGCTCTGTGGTTTGTCAATACATCATCTACGAGGGAGAGGCGTTGGAAATGCAAAAGGTGGAAGGAAGTCAAGGTGAGGGTTGGGGGTGGGGTGGGTGCAGAGCGGTCAGGAAGACGATTGCAGGTTAGGAAGGCGATGCTGAGTTCGAGGGACTTGACTGAGACAAGGTGGGGAGAGTGGAAATGAGGAAACTGGAGAAATCTGAGTTCATCCCTTGTTGTTGGAGGGTTCCTAGGCGGAAGGTGAGGCCCTTTTCCTCCAACCGTCGTGTTGCTATGGTTTGGCGATGGAGGAGTCCAAGGACCTGCATGTCCTTGGTGGAGTGGGAGGGGGAGTTGAGGTGTTGAGCCACGGGGTGGTTGGGTTGGTTGGTCCGGGTGTCCCAGAGGTGTTCTCTGAAACGTTCCGCAAGTAGGCGGACTGTCTCCCAATTTAGAAGAGGCCACATCGGGTGGCAACACACCTTTCCCCTTACTTCCTTCCAAGGCCCCAAGGATTCTGTTGCTGTGGATAACGTGGAGGGGTGAGAGAGAGTGAGTGTGTGGAGGGGAAGGTGCTGCATGCAGCAGTGAGAGTGGTGGAGCATGAGCCTTGTTTGGCGTTAGGTGCGATAACAGATATACAGTGAGAGTGAGGGATCAGAGAGGACACAGTAACCTTTACCCTGACAGAGTGGGGAAGGTTATTGATGCTTGTCCCGTATTGCTGGACATTTCCTCAGACCGCAAATTCCGCACTGAGCTGGGTGGTGAGCTCAGACCATGCTCGGTGGGTCTGGTGGTGTGGCTCTCTCTGGGAAAAGAATGGTCCCCCTCTGTCCTAGCACATCCACCAAGACCTCCGTGCCCTGTCAACAAACCGTGGTGTAATTGCCATGGTCGGAATATCCAGCGGTACCCGGGCGGTGGTGAGTACCTCCAGTCATGATGGGTGGGAGAATCGGGCTGGTATTGAGTGAGAGGTACACCATGGGGTTGGGTGGGTAGTTAATGAGGTGAGTTCGATACGACAGCACCAGGAAACTAGCTCAGCCTCGTGTGAAAGATCTCTCTGTCAGATGCTGGAAACCAGAGACTAGATTACAGTGGTGCTGGAAAAGCTCAGCAGTTCAGGCAGCATCCGAGGAGCAGTAAAATCGACGTTTCAGGCAGAAACCTTAATTCCTGATGAAGTGCCTTTGCCCGAAACGTCGATTTTACTCCTCCTCGGATGCTGCCTGAACTGCTGAGCTTTTCCAGCATCACTTTAATCTAGATATGGAACTGGAAATGGGTGGGAGCTGCACATCCTGTCACGTCCAGCATGGGATGCTAGTTTCCACACACTGGGCAGTGATCTAACACAGTGTTACCGAGCAATGCACTGGGGTGGGGTACACAGCTGTACGTGAGGGGAGGGTAACTGCTCCAGGTTTCCAGAAAATTCACGGGTGATCAATGCACAGGTCGCTGTGGTGAATGGACTATCTGGTTGAGGTTTATACATAATGCAATGCTATGGTCAGTGCAGCTCCCCATGCTGGATTGCTATGTAGCCTGTGCACAGTACATCATGTTGTTGGGGTGAATAGGGGGGAAAGGTGATGGACAGGTCAAGGAGTTCCCTCGAACGTTCTGTCCCTGACATTCTATAACTGATATTCCCCGGAACGTTCTGTCCCCAACATTCTATAATGACACTTCCGGAATGTTCTGTCCCCGACATTCTATAACTGACATTCCCCGGAATTTTCTGTCCCCGACATTCTATACCTGACATTCCCTGGAACGTTCTGTCCCCGATATTCTATAACTAACATTCCCGGAACGTTCTGCCCCTGACATTCTATAACTGACATTCCCCGGAACGTTCTCTCCCTGACATTGTTTGTGGGTGGTCAGACGTCAGGGAATTGAACAAACGATAAGATCCCGAGGGAAGATATCCCGTTCCAAGGTCCCTCAGGCAGTTAAAGGGGTGAATGCATTTTCCCTGGGTTTACATTTCTTCACGACACAGGATCGACCACAATTTAGACCAAAATACAGAAATTCCCAACTCCGTTTGTCTTCAGGAAACTGGGAGATAATCCTTCAGGACAGCAACGTTTCCAACCTCAGTATTAGGAACTGGGAAGGAGTGACCTGTGTCTGCTCTCGAGTGATCGAGTGTGTGGAAATGTTCTAGAAACCATCTGTCCTTATGGATGTGTCTATGTGTGTTTGGGGAGGGAGGGTTTCTTGTGGTTTATGTCACATTTTTGTCAGTAATTCAGACCTCTTCATTTGCTATTCCAGATCCAATTATTTTAATAAATCCCTGAATACAGGGACACATTTGAAAATCTCACTGGGTCCCCGGTCAAACGGGTCCCTTTGCCTCCAGGCTGATGGATAATGGGTTTGCTTTCCTTCCTCACAGTTAACGTAGTGACCATCTACGTCCTGCTTTATAAAGATTGTGGATTGTCTCCATGTGTCAGACGTTACCTGGGGGCCATGGCAGCGGCGGATCTCCTGGTCATTATCCTCGACCTGATCCTGAGACACATTCCCATTCTTTATCGGGAACAGTTTTTTTTCCTGTGGTACTCCGTCCGCGTGTGTAATATCCACGCCGTCCTGCTTTATGCAGCCACTGACTGCTCTGTCTGGTTCACTGTCAGTTTCACCTTTGATCGGTTTGTGGCCATTTGTTGCCAGAAGCTGAAAAGTAAATATTGCAGTGAGAAAACGGCGGCTGTGGTTCTGGGAGCAGTGACTGTGCTGAGCTGTTTAAAGAACATTTTCTGGTATTTTATGCTCACGGCTGGGTATTTGCTGATGAACGAGCCCTGGTTTTGTTATGTAACAGCCGCTGTTCGAATCTCCAGTGTCTGGGTCACAATTGAGTTCCTCCACCACATTCTAACCCCGTGTGTCCCATTTCTCCTGATTCTGCTGCTCAATGTTCTCACCGTCAGACATATTTTAGTGACCAGCAGAGCCCGCAGGAGACTCCACGCTCACACCAATGAGGACGCTCAGTCTGACACAGAAATGAGACATCGAAAAAAATCCATCATTTTACTGTTTGTGATCTCGGCCAATTTCATCCTGTTATGGTCAACGTTAATGCTGTATTCTATATGGAGACGGATTTCGTATATTGTGCCTACCCCTCTGTATTTCAATCTCTTTGTGCGGGAATTGGGCTTCATGCTGCAGCTCCTCAGTTGCTGCACAAACACCGTGATTTATGCCGTGACCCAGACTAAGTTCAGGCAGCAGCTGAAGAATGTGCTGAAATATCCCTTCACCCAAATCCATCCATGAATCAAATTCCCTCATTAATCAATCCATCCGGGAGTTTCTCATTTCAGTTCAGTGTTTCAGCAATAGAGCAGCCTATTGCTATGGTAACAGACTGAGGAAAGCGCTGGTTTGTCCATCCTTATCCCACAGGCGGGTGGGGGGGGGGGGGGGGGGGGGGGGGTTACAGGGAAACATTTCAATGTTTCTCACAACTCAGGGGCCGCTTAAAAAAGGCACCATCCCACTGACTGTATCCATCACTTCCATTTGTAAACAACAGAAATGTACATTAAAGCGTGCCGAGCAGCAGAGTGACCGATATTGTTGGGTGTCTTTGTGTTGGAGAAGCTGAGCTGGAGAGAGACGGACTCAGCCACAAGTCCTGGTCCTCAGGGAAGGGGAGGGCACCGCGTACTGAGCTCGGGAGCTGGGTTTAACTCCGTCTGTCCCCGTTTTCAACTCTGGGTCTCCCACTCCAGCTTGGCTCTCAGCAGAATTCACCTTGCTCCCTTTGTCACTCTCCCTCCGTATATCCTCCCACTCTCACACTGCACTGCTATTTCTCTCCCCTTTTCCCATTTACACACTCAATTCCACTGTCCTTGCCTTCCCCAATCTCATTCAGTCGCTCTCCATCTTGCGATCATAACCTCCCAATGTTCCTGTCTTCCTGGAATCCTTCAGTGCTGGGGGAACAGAAGAGGGTTGTCAATCTTCAGGCCGATGTTAGGGAACAGAGATTGGGATGGCATATCAGGCCATTGCCAGGGCAACAGTATGGAGCTTGGGCCAAATGCCATTGCTCGGTGACATATTGGGTGTGAGAACACGAGCCGTTCCTTGGGGGTAACAGGTGGAGTGGCACCTTAGGCTGTGACTGAGACTGGTACAACAGGATATCACACACAGAACACATTGTGTGGGACATACTGTCTGTTACTCAGGGAATAGAATGGGGATGGGGTTAAAGGCCATTTAGAGGGGTCAACTGGGTCGGTATTCACAGGCAGGAGCTCAGTTTAAGGTGTGTGAGGAGTGTGATGGTGGGAGACTGTGTGGGCGTGTGAGCGTGATGGTGGGGGAGTGTGCGGGAGTGAGCGTGATGCTGGGGGAATGTGTGGGGGAGTGAGTGTGATGCTGGGTGATTATGCAGGAGAGTGAACGTGACGGTAGGGGAGTGTGTGGGGGAATGGTGGAGTGTGTGCGGGTAAGCGTGAAGGTGAGGGTGGTGTGGGGCAGTGTGTGTGAGGGTGGTGGAGTGTGTGGGGGTGCGGATGACGGTGAGGGTGGTGTGGCGCAGTGTGTGTGATGGTGGTGGAGTGTGATGGGGTGGGCGTGACGGTGGGTGTGTTGTGTGGCAGTGTGTGCGATGGTGGTGGAGAATGTGGGGGTGAGCGTGACGGTGCGGATGGTGTGGAGCAGTCTGTGTGAGGGTGGTGGAGTGTGTCAGTGTGAGCGTTACGGTGAGGCTGGTGTGGGGCTGTGTGTCTGATGGTGGTGGAGTGTGTGGGGTAAGAATGACAGTGGAAGTTGTGCGGAGCATTGTGTGACGTAATGAGTGTGAGGGGGTCAGGGCGTTGGTGATGGAGTGAGTGTGAGGGGGTCAGGGAGTTTTTGATGGTGTGAATGTGATGGGGTCAGGGTAACGATGATGTAGTGAGTATGAGGGTGTCAGGGTGACATTGATGGAGTGAGTGTGAGGGGATCCGTGTTAGAGTGATGGAGTGAGTGTGAGGGGGTCAGGGTGGTGGTGATGGAGTGAGTGTAATGGGTATCAGGGTGACGGTGATGGAGTGAGTGTGTGGGGGTCAGAGTGACGGTGATGGCATGAGTGTGAGGGTTTCAGGGTGACGGTGGTAGAGTGAGTGTGAGGGGGGTCAGTGTGACAGTGATGGAGTGAGTGTGAGGATTCAGTGTGAGACTGATGGAGTGAGTGTGAGGGCATCAGCGTGACGGTGATGGAGTGAGTCTGAGAGGGTCAGGGTGACGGTGATGGAGTGAGAGTGAGGGGGTCAGTGTGTCGGTGATGGAGGGAGTGTGAGTGTGTCAGGGTGACAGCGATAGAGTGTGTCAGGGTGTAGGTGTGACTCTGATCGCGTGAGTGTCAGGGGGTCAGGGTGACGGTGATGGAGTGAGTGTGAAGGGGTTAGGGTGATGGTGATGGAGCGAGTGTGAGGGGGTCAGTGTGACAGTGATGGAGTGTGAGGTGTTCAGGATGACAGAGATGGAGTGAGTGTGACGGGGTCATGGTGATGGTGACGGGATAATTGTGAGTGGTTAAGGGTGACGGTGATGGAGTGAGTGTGAGGGGGTTAGGGAGACATTGATGGAATGAGTGTGAGGGGATCAGTGTTAGAGTGATGGAGTGATGTGAGGGGGTCAGGGGGGTGGTAATGGAATGAGTTTGGGGGGTGTCAGGTGACGGTGATGGAGTGAGTGTGATGGTGTCAGGGTGACGGAGATGGAGTGAGTGTGAGGGGATGAGTGTGATGGTGATGGAGTGAGTGTGAGCGGATCAGTGTGATGGTGTTGGAGTGACTGTGCGGGAGTCAGGGTGACGGTGATGGAGTGAGTGTGAGGGGGTCTGGGTGAGGATGATGGAGTGAGTGTGAGGGGATCAGGGTGACGGAGATGGAGTGATTGTGAGGGTTCAGTGTGATGGAGATGGACTGAGTGTGAGATTGTCAGTGTGAAGTTGATGGAGTGAGTGTGAGGAGGTCAGGGTGATGGAGATGGAGTGTGTGTGAGGGGGTCAGGGTGACATTGATGGAGTGAGTGTGAGGGGATCAGTGTTAGAGTGATGGAGTGAGTGTGAGGGGGTCGGGGGTGGTGATGGAGTGAGTGTGAGGGTGTCAGGTGACGGTGATGGAGTGAGTGTGAGGGTGTCAGGGTGACGACGATGGAGTGAGTGTGAGGGGATGAGTGTGACGGTGATGGAATGAGCGTGAGCGGATCAGTGTAATGGTGTTCGAGTGAGTGTGAGGGGATCAGGGTGACTGTGATGGAGTGAGTGTGAGGGGGTTGGTGTGATGGTGATGGAGTGAGTGTGAGAGGATCAGGGTGACGGTGAAGGAGTGAGTGTGGGGTGTCGGTGTGATGGTGATGGAGTGAGTGTGAGAGGTACAGGATGGTGGGGATGGAGTGAGTGTGGGGGGGATGAGAGTGATGGTGTTGGAGTGATGTTGAGGAGGTCAGAGTGACGGTGAAGGAGTGAGTGTGAGGTGGTTAGGATAACGGTGATGGAGTGAGTGTGAGGGTGTCAGGGTGACAATGACAGAGTGAGTGTGAGGGGATGTGTGTGACGGTGATGGAGTGAGTGTGAAGGGGTCACGGTGACAGTGCTGGAGCGAGTGTGAAGGGGTCAGGGTGACTGTGATGGAGTGATATTGAGGTGGTCTGGGGGACGGTGATGGAGTGAGTGTGAGAGGATCAGGGTGGTGGGGATGGAGTGAGTGTGGGGGGGATGAGAGTGATGGTGTTGGAGTGATGTTGAGGAGGTCAGAGAGACGGTGATGGAGTGAGTGTGAGGCGGTCAGTGTGAAGGTGATGGAGTGAATGTGAGGCGGTCAGAGTGACGGTGAAGGAGTGAGTGTGAGGTGGTTAGGATAACGGTGATGGAGTGAGTGTGAGGGAGTCAGGGTGACAATGACAGAGTGAGTGTGAGGGGATGTGTGTGACGGTGATGGAGTGAGTGTGAGGGGGTCACGGTGACAGTGCTGGAGCGAGTGTGAAGGGGTCAGGGTGACTGTGATGGAGTGATATTGAGGTGCTCTGGGGGACGGTGATGGAGTGAGTGTGAGAGGATCAGGGTGACTGTGATGGAGTGAGTGTGGGGGGATCGGTGTGATGTTGATGCAGTGAGAGTGAGAGGGACAGGGTGGTGGGGATGGAGTGAGTATGGGGGGATGAGTGTTACGGTGATTGAGTGATGTTGAGGAGGTCAGGGAGACGTAGATGGAGTGAATGTGACGGGGACTTGGTGACGGTGATGGAGTGAGTGCGAGGGTGTCAGGCTTACGGTGATAGACTGATTGTGAGTGTGTCAGGGTGACTGTGAAAGAGTAAGTGTGAGGGGACGTGTGTGACGTTGATGAAGTGAGGGTGAGAAAATCAGTGTGACGGTGATGGAGTGAGTTTGAGGGGGTCAGTGTGACGGTGAAGGAGTGAGTGTGAGAGGGTCAGGGTGACAGTGACAGTGTGAGTGTGAGGGGATGTGTGTGACGGTGATGGAGTGAGAGTGAGTGGGCCTAGGTGACGGTGCAGTAGCGAGTGTGATTGAGTCAGGGTGAGGGTGATGGAGTGAGAGTGAGGTTGTCAGGGTGATGGTGATGGAGCGAGTGTGAGGGGTCAGGATGATGGTGATGGTGTGAGTGTGAGGGGGTCAGGGTGACGGTGATGGAGTGAGTGTGAGGGGGTCAGAATGACGGTGATGGAGTGAGTGTGAGGGGCTCAGGGTGACATTGATGGAGTGAGTGTGAGGGGATCAGTATTAGAGTGATGGAGTGAGTTTGAGGGGGTCGGGGGTGGTGATGGAGTGAGTGTGTGGGGTGTCAGTTGACGGTGATGGAGTGAGTGTGAGAGTGTCAGGGTGACGGAGATGGAGTGAGTGTGTGGGAGTCAGGTTGACAGTGATGGAGTGAGTGTGAGGCGATCAGGGTGACTGTGATGGAGTGAGAGTGAGGGGGTTGGTGTGAAGGTGATGGAGTGAGTGTGAGGGGGTCTGGCTGAGGCTGATGGAGTGAGTGTGAGGGTATCAGGGTGATGGAGATGGAGTGAGTGTGAGGGTTCAGTGTGATGGAGATGGAGTGAGTGTGAGATTGTCAGTGTGATGGTGATGGAGTGAGCGTGAGGAGGTCAGGGTGACGGTGATGGAGTGAATGTGAGGGGGTCAGGGTGACGTTGATGGAGTGATGTTGAAGAGGTCAGGGTGACGGTGGTGGCGTGAGTGTGACATGATCAGGGTGACGGTGATGGAGTGAGTGTGAGGAGGTCAGAGTGATTGAGATGGAGTGTGTGTGTGGGTCAGGATAACGGTGACAGAGTGAGTGTGTGGAGGTCAGGGTATTAGTGATGGAAAGATTGTGAGGGGGTCAGGAGGGTGGTGATCGAGTGAGTGTTGGGGGATCAGGGTGACGGGAATGGAGTGAGTGTGATGGGAACACTGTGACGGTGATGGAGTGAGTGTGAACGTGTCAGTGTGACTGTGATGGTGCGAGAGTGAGTGTTTCAGGGTGACAGTGATGGAGTGAGTCTGAGGGGGTCCATGTGACAGTGATGGAGTGAGTGTGAGTGGTCAGTGTGACAGTGATGGAGTGAATGTGAGGGGGTCAGGCTGACTGTGATGGAATGAGTGTAAGGGTATCAATGTGACAGTGATGGAGTGTGTGTGAGAGGGTCAGGGAGACGGTGATAAAGTGAGTGTTAGGGGGTCAGGGTGACGGTGATGGAGTGAGTTTGAGGGGTTCAGGGCGACTGTGATGGAGTGATGTGTGAGGGGGTCAGTGTGATATTGATGGAGTGAGTGTGAGGGGGTCAGGATGATGGTGATGGAATTAGTGTGAGGGGGTCAGAATGACAGTGATAGAGTGGATGTGAGGGGGTCATTGGGATGGTGATGAAGTGAGTGTGAGGGGATCAGTGGGATGGTCCTGGAGTGAGTGTGTGGGAATCACTGTGACGTTGATGGAGTAAGTGTGAAGGGGTCAGTGTGACTGTGATCGCGTGAGTGTGAGGGGGTCAGGATGATGGTGATGGAGTGAGTCTAAGGGTATCAGTGTGATGATGATGGAGTGAGTGTGAGGGGGTCACGGTGACGGTAATGGAGCGAGTGAGAATGGGTCAGGGTGACGGTGATGGAGTGAGTGTGTGGTTGTCAGGGTAACAGTGATGGAGTGAGTGTGAGGGGGTCAGGGTGACGGTGATGGAGTGAGTGTGAGAGGGTCAGGGTAACGGTGATGGAGCGAGTGTGAGGGGGTCAGGGTGACGGTGATGGAGTGAGTGTGTGGGAGTCAGGGTGACAGTGATGGAGTGAGTGTGAAGAGGTCAGGGTGACAGTGATGGAAAGTTTGTGAGGGGGTCAGGAGGGAGGTGATGGAGTGAGTGTTGGCGTTGTCAGTATGACGGTAATGCAGCGAGTGTGAGGTCGTCAGAGTGACAGTGATGCAGTGTGTGTGGCGGTGCCAGGGTGACGGTGATGGAGTGAGTGTGAGGGGGTCAGGGTGACGGTGATGGAGTGAGTGTGAGGAGGTCAGGGTGACAGTGATGGAGTGAGTGTGTGGTTGTCAGGGTAACAGTGATGGAGTGAGTGTGAGGGGGTCAGGGTGACGGTGATGGAGTGAGTGTGAATGGATCAGTGTGACTGTGATGGCGTGAGTGGGGGGTTTCAGGGTGACAGGAATGGAGTGAGTCTGAGGGGATCAGAGTGACAGTGATGTAGTGAATATGAGGGGATCCGTGTGACAGTAATGTAGTGAATGTGAGGGGATCCGTGTGACAGTGATGTAGTGAGTCTGAGAGGGTCAGGGTGACAATGATGGAGTGAGTGTGAGGGGGTCAGGGTGATGGTGATGGAGTGAGTATGATGTGGTTAGGGTGACTGATGGAGTGACGTGTAAGGGGGTCAGTGTGACAGTGATGGATGAGTGTGAGAGGGTCAGGGAGACGGTGATAAAGTGAGTGTTAGGGGGTCAGGGTGACGGTGATGGAGTGAGTGTGAAAGGGTCATGGTGATGGTGATGGGATGTTTATGAGAGGTTAATGGTGACGGTGATGGAGTGAGTATGAGGTGGTTAGCGTCACTGTGATGGAGTGAAGTGTGAGGGGGTCAGGGTGACATTGATGGAGTGAGTGTGAGGTGGTCAGGATGAAGGTGATGCAGTTAGTGTGAGGGGGTCAGGATGACAGTGATAGAGGGGTGTGAGGGGATCAGTGTGATGGTCCTGGAGTGAGTGTGTGGGAATCACTGTGACAGTGATGGAGTGAGTGTTTGGGGGTCAGTGTGACAGTGATGGAGTGAGTGTGAGGGTGTCAGGGTGATGGTGATGGAGTGAGTGTGAACGGATCAGCGTGACCGCGATGGCGAGAGTGTGAGGGTTTCAGGGTGACGGTAATGGAGTGAGTCTGAAGGGATCAGGGTGACGATGAACGAGTGAGTGTGAGGGGATCCGTGTGACAGTGATGGAGTGAGTGTGAGGGGATCCATGTGACAGTGATGGAGTGAGTGTGAGGGTATCCGTGTGACAGTGATGGAGTGAATGTGAGGGGGTCAGGGTGACAGTGATGGAGTGAGTCTGAAAGGGTCAGGGTGACGATGATGGAGTGAGTGTGAGGGGGTCATGGTGATGGTGATGGAGTGAGTGTGAGGTCGTTAGGGTGACTGTGATGGAGTGAGTGTAAGGGTATCAGTGTGACAGTGATGGAATGAGAGTGACGGTCCGGGAGACGGTGATAAAGTGAGTTTTAGGTGGACAGTGTGACGGTGATGTAGTGGGTGTGAGGAGATCAGTGTGATGGTGTGGAGTGAGTGTGAGGGAATCACTGTGACAGTGATGGAGTAAGTGTGAAGGGGTCAGTGTGACTGTGATTGCGTGAGTATGAGGGGTTCATACTGACGGTGATGGAACGAGTGTGAGGCAGCCAGGGTGACATTGATGGAGAGAGTGTGAGAGGATCAGTGTGATGGAGATGGACTGAGTGTGTGGGGGTCACGGTGACGGTGATGGAGTGAGTCTGAAGGGTCAGTGTGACAGTGATGGAATGAGTGTGAGAGGGTTAGGATAACCGTGATGGAGTGAGTGTGAGGGGGTCAGGGTGACGGTGATAAATTGATGTGTGAGGGGTTCAGGCTGACATTGAAGGAGTGAGTGTTTGGGGGTCAGTGTGGCGGTGATGGAATGAGTATGTGGTAGTCAGGGTGACAGTGATGGAGTGAGTAAGAAGAGATCAGGGCGACAGAGATGGAAAGATTGGGAGGGGGTCAGGAGGGTCGTGATGGAGTGAGTGTTGGGGTTGTCAGGGTGACGGTAATGGAGTGAGTGTGAGAGGGTCAGTGTGACAGTGATGGAGTGAGTGATGGGTATCAGGGTGACGGTGATGGAGCGAGTGTTTGGGGGTCAGGGTGACAGAGATGGAGTGAGTGTGAGGAGGTCAGGGAGACAGTGATGGAGTGAATGTGAAGAGGTCAGGTTGACAGTGATGGAAAGATTGTGAGGGGGTCAGGAGAGTGGTGATGGAGTGCGTGTAGGGGTTGTCAGGGTGACGGTAATGGAGGGAGTGCGAGGGGATGAGTGTGACGGTGATGGAGTGAGTGTGAGGGGGTCAGGGTGACGGTGAAGTTGTGAGTGTGAGGGGGTCAGGGTAATGGTTAGAGAGTGAGTGTGAGGTGGTCATGGTGACGGTGATGGAGTGAGAGTGAGGGGGTCAGGGTGATGGTGAAGTTGTGAGTGTGAGGGGGTCAGGGTGATGGTGATGGAGTGAGTGTGAGGGGGTCAAGATGACGGCGATAAAGTGTGAGACGGTCATGGTGACGGTAATGGAGCGAGTGTGAGGGGGTCAGAATGACGGTGATGGAGTGAGTGTGAGGGGCTCAGGGTGACATTGATGGAGTGAGTGTGAGGGGATCAGTATTAGAGTGATGGTGTGAGTTTGAGGGGGTCGGGGGTGGTGATGGAGTGAGTGTGGGGGGTGTCAGTTGACGGTGATGGAGTGAGTGTGCGGGAGTCAGGCTGACAGTGATGGAATGAGTGTGAGCGGATGAGTGTGATGGTGATGGAGTGAGTGTGAGGCGATCAGGGTGGCTGTGATGGAGTGAGAGTGAGGGGGTCTGGCTGAGGCTGATGGAGTGAGTGTGAGGGTGTCAGGGTGATGGAGATGGAGTGAGTGTGAGCTTTCAGTGTGATGGAGATGGAGTGAGTGTGAGATTGTCAGTGTGACGGTGATGTAGTGAGTGTGAGGAGGTCAGGGTGACGGTGATGGAGTGAGAGTGAGAGGGTCAGGGTGATGGTGAAGTTGTGAGTGTGAGGGGGTCAGGGTGATCGTGATGGAGTGAGTGTGAGGGGGTCAGAATGAGGTGATGGAGTGAGTGTGAGGGGCTCAGGGTTACATTGATGGAGTGAGTGTGAGTGTGTCAGGGTGACGGTGATGGAGTGAGTGTGAGGAGGTCAGAGTGACTGAGGTGGAGTGTGTGTGGTGGTCAGGATAACGGTGACAGAGTGAGTGCGTGGAGGTCAGGGTGATAGTGATGGAAAGATTGTGAGGGGGTCAGGAGGGTGGTGATGGAGTGAGTGCTGAGATTGTCAGGGTGACGGGAATGGAGTGAGTGTGATGGGAACACTGTGACGGTGATGGAGTGAGTGTGAACGTGTCAGTGTAATTGTGATGGTGCGAGAGCGAGTGTTTCAGGGTGACGGTGATGGAGTGAGTCTGAGGGGATCAGGGTGACGTTGAAGGAGTGAGTGTGAATGGGTCCATGTGACAGTGATGGAGTGAGTGTGAGTGGTCAGTGTGACAGTGATGGAGTGAATGTGAGGGGGTCAGGGTGACAGTGATGGAGTGAGTCTGAGAGGGTCAGGGTGACTGTGATGGAGTGAGTGTGAGGTGGTTAGGGTGATGGTGATGGAGTGAGTGTGAGGGGGTCACTGTGACTGTGATGGAGTGAGTGTGAGGGGGACAGTGTGACGCTGACCGATTGAGTGTGAGGAGTTCTGGGTGACGTGATGGATTGAGTGTGAGTGTATCAGTGTCACAGTGACGGGGATGGAGTGAGTGTGAGGGGGTCAGGTTGACGGTGATGGAGTGTGTGCGGGGGTCAGTGTGACGGTGTCGAAGTGAGTTTGTCGGGGTCTGGGTGACGGTAATGGAGTGAGTGTGAGGCGGTCTGTTTGACGGTAATGGTGTGAGTGTGAGGGGGTCAGTGGGACAGTGACGGTGATGGAGTGAGTGTGAGGGGGTCAGGGTGATGGTGATGGTGTGAGTGTGAGTGGGTCAGGGTGAGGGTGATGGAGTGAGTGTGTGCGAGTCAGTGTGACAGTGATGGAGTGAATGTGAGGGTTCAATGTGACAGTGATGTAGTGCATCTGAGGGGGTCAGTGTGAGGGTAATGGAGTGAGTGTGAGGGTGTCAGTGTGACGCTGGCAGAGTGAGTTTCATGGAGGCAGTATGACGGGCATTCTGTGAGTGTGAGGGGGTCAGGGTGACGGTGAGGGAGTGTGTGAGGGGGTCAGTGTGACGGCGACGGAGTGAGTGCGAGGGGGTCAGGATGACGTTGATGGAGTGAGTGTGAGGGGGTCAGGGTGTGGGTGATGGAATAAGTGTACGGGAGTCAGTGTGACGTTGATAGAGTGAGTGTGATGGGGTCAGTGTGACGGTGATGGAGTGAGTGTGATGTGGTCAGGGTGATGGTGATGGAGTGAGTGTGAGGGGGTCAGAGTAACCTTAAAGGATGAGTGTGAGGGGGGTCAGGGTGACTGAGATGGATTGAGTGTGAGGAGTTCTGGGTGACGTGATGGATTGAGTGTGAGGGTGTTAGTGTCACGGTGACGGGGAAGGAGTGAGTGTGAGGGGGTCAGGGTGAGGATGATGGAATGAGTGTGCGGGAGTCAGTGTGACGGTGATGGAGTGAGTGTGATGGGGTCAGGGTGACGATGATGGAGTGAGTGTGAGGGGGTCAGGGTGTTGGTGATGGAGTGAGTGTGAGGGGGTCAGTGTCATGGTAACGGGGATGGAGTGAGTGTGAGGGGGTCAGGGTGATGGTGATGGAGTGAGTGTGATGTGGTCAAATTGACAGAGATGGAATGAGTGTGTCGGGGTCTGGGTGACGCTGATGGAGTGAGTGCGGGGGACAGTGTGACGGGGATTCTGTGAGTGTGAGGGGTTCAGGTTAACGGTGATGGATTGTGGGTGGGGGTCAGTGTGACGGTGACGGAGTGAGTGTAGGGGGTCTGTTTGACAGTAATGGAGGGAGTGTGAGGGGGTCTGGGTGACGTGATGGAGTGAGTGTGATGGGATCAGTGTGATAGTGACAGTGATGGAGTGAGTGTGAGGGGGTCAGGGTGACGATGATGGTGTGAGTGTGTGGGGATCAGGGTGAGTGTGATGGAGTGAGTGGATGCGAGTCAGTGCGATGGTGATGGAGTGAATGTGAGGGGGTCAATGTGACAAAGATGTAGTGCATCTGAGGGTGTGTGTGTGAGGGTAATGGAGTGAGTGTGAGGGTGTCAGTGTGACGCTGACGGAGTGAGTTTCATGGAGTCAGTGTGATGGAGATTGAGTGAGTGTGAGGGGCCAAGGTGATGGTGATGGAGTGAGGGTGATGTGGTCAAAGTGACAGAGATGGAGTGAGTGTGTCGGGGTCTGGGTGACGTGATGGAGTGAGTGTGCGGGGGGCAGTGTGACGGGGATTGTGTGAGTGTGAGGGGGTCAGGTTGACGGTGATGGAGTGTGTGCGGGGGTCAGTGTGATGGTGTCGAAGTGAGTTTGTCGGGGTCTGGGTGACGGTGATGGAGTGAGTGTGAGGCGGTCTGTTTGACGGTAATGGTGTGAGTGTGAGGGGGTCAGTGGGACAGTGACGGTGATGGAGTGAGTGTGAGGGGGTCAGGGTGATGGTGATGGTGTGAGTGTGAGTGGGTCAGGGTGAGGGTGATGGAGTGAGTGTGTGCGAGTCAGTGTGACAGTGATGGAGTGAATGTGAGGGTTCAATGTGACAGTGATGTAGTGCATCTGAAGGGGTCAGTGTGAGGGTAATGGTGTGAGTGTGAGGGTGTCAGTGTGATGCTGACAGAGTGAGTTTCATGGAGGCAGTATGACGGGCATTCTGTGAGTGTGAGGGGGTCAGGGTGACGGTGATGGAGTGTGTGAGGGGGTCAGTGTGACGGTGACGGAGTGAGTGCGAGGGGGTCAGGATGACGTTGATGGAGTGAGTGTGAGGGGGTTAGGGTGATTGTGATGGATTGAGTGTGAGGTGGTCTGGGTGGCGTGATGGAGTGAGTGTAAGGGGGTCTGGGTAACGTCTTGGTGTGAGTGTGAAGGGGTCAATTTGACGGTGAAGGAGTGAGAGTAAAGTGGTCAGGATGACGGTGATGTTGTGAGTGTGAGGGGTTCAGGGTGACGGTGATGGAGTGAGTGTGAGGGGGTCAGTGTGAGGGTGATGGACTGAGTGTGTGGGAGTCAGTGTGACAGTGATGTAGTGCATCTGAGGGGATCAGTGTGAGGGTAATGGAGTGAGTGTGAGGGTGTCCGTGTGACGCTGATGTAGTGAGTTTCATGGAGTCAGTGTGACAGTGATGCAGTGTGAGGGTCAGATTGACGGTGATGGAGTGAGTGTGAGTGGTCAGGGTAGCGGTGATGGAGTAAGTGTGAGGGGGTCAGTGTGACGATGATGGAGTGAGATCCATGGACTCAGTATGACGGAGATTGAGTGAGTGTGAGGGTGTCAGAGTTATCTTGAAGGCCTGAGTGTGAAGGGGTCAGGCTGAAGGTGGTTGAGTGAGTGTGCGGTGGTTAAAGTAACGGAGAAGGAGTGAGTGTGTCGGGGTCTGGTTGACGGTGATGGAGTGAGTGTGCGGGGGTCAGTGTGACGGTGATGGAGTGGGTGTGATGGGGTCAGGGTGACGGTGATGGAGTGAGTGTGATGGGGTCAGGGTGTTGGTGATGAAGTGAATGTGAGGATGTCTGGGTGAGGTGATGGAATGAGTGTGAGGGGGTCACTTTGACGGTGATGGAGTGAGTGTGAGGGGGTCAGGGTGACAGTGATGGAGTGAGAGTGAGGGGGTCAGGGTGACGGTGATGGATTGAGTTGAGGGTGTCATGGTGACGTGATGGAGTGAGTGTGAGGGGGTCAGTGTGAGGATGATGGAGTGAGTGTGAGGGGGTCAGGGTGACAGTGGTGGAGTGGGTGTGATAGGGTCAGGGTGATGGTAATGCAGTGAGAGTGAGGGGGTCAGGGTCAGGGTGATGGAGTGAGTGTGAAGGCGTCAGTGTCATGGTAACGGGAAGGAGTGAGTGTGAGGGCGTCAGGGTGAGGGTGATGGAGTGAGTGTGAAGGGGCCAGGGTGACAGTGTTGGAGTGAGTGTGAATTGGTGAAATTGGCGGAGAACGAGAGAGTGTGTCGGGGTCTGGGTGACGGTGATGGAGTGAGTGTGCAGGGGTCAGGGTGTTGTGATGAAGTTAGTGTGAGGGGTTCTGGGTGACGTGATGGAGTGAGTGTGAAGGGGTCGTTTTGACGGCGATGAAGTGAGTGTGAGTGGTTCAGTGAGATGGAGGTTGTCAGTGTGACGGTGATGGAGTTAGTGTGTGGGAGTCAAGGTGACAGTGTTGCAGTGAGGTTGAGGGTGTCAGTGTGACAATGATGGAGTGAATGTGAGGGGATCAGGGTGACGGTGTTGGAGTGAGTGTGAGGGGGTCACGGTGACTGTGATGGAATGAGTGTGAGGGGGTCTGGGTGATGGTGATGGAGTGAGTATAAGGGGGTAAGTGTGACGGTGATAGAGTGAGGGTGAGGAGGTCAGGTGATGGCAATAGAGTGAGCGTGAGGAGATGAGTGTGATGGTGATGGAGTGAGTGTGAGGGGGTCAGGGTGAGAATGATGGAGTGAGTGCGAGGGGGTCAGGGTGACGATGTTGGAGTGAGTGTGAGGGGCGCAGCGTGACGGTGATGGAGTGAGTGTGAGGGTGTCATGCTGACTGCGATGGAGTGAGTGTGAGGGGGTCAGGGTGACAGTGAAGGAGTGAGTGTTTGGTGGTCAGTTTGACGGTGATGTAGTGAGTGTGAGGGGGACAGTTTGACGGTGATGGAGTTAGTGTGAGTGGGTTAGTTTGACGGTGATGGAGTGAGTGTGAGTGGGTCAGTTTGACGGTGTTGGAGTGAGTGTGAGGGTGTCTGTTTGACACTGACGTAGTAAGTTTAATGGGGTCAGTGTGACGGAGATGGAGTGAGTGTGAGGGGGCAGGGTGACAGTGATGAAGTGAGTGTGAGGGGGTCATGGTGACGGTGATGGAGCGAGTGTGATGGGGTCAGGGTGACGGTGATGGAATTAGTGTGAGGGGATCAGGGTGTTGGTGATGAAGTGAATGTGAGGATGTCTGGTGACGTGATGGAGTGAGTGTGAGGGGGTCATTTTGACGGAGATGGAGTGAGTGTGAGGGGGTCAGTGTCATGGTAACGGGGATGGAGTGAGTGTGAGGGGGTCAGGGTGAGGGTGATGGAGTGAGTGTGAGGGGGGTCAGGGTGAGTGCGATGGCGTGAGTGTGGGGGGTCAGTATCATGGTAATGGGGATGGAGTGAGTGTGAGGGGGTCAGGGTGAGGGTGATGGAGTGAGTGTGAGGGGGTCAGGTTGACAGTGATGGACTGAGTGTGAGTTGGTCAAAGTGACGGAGAACGAGAGAGTGTGTCGGGGTCTGGGTGGCGGTGGTGGAGTGAGTGTGCGGGTGTCATGGTGTTGATGATGAAGTGAGTGTGAGGGGCTCTGGGTGACGTGATGGAGTGAGCGTGAAGGGGTCATTTTGAAGGTGATGGAGTGAGTGTGAGTGGTTCAGTGAGAGGGAGATGGTCAGGGTAACGGTGATGGAGTGAGTGTGAGGGGATCAGTGAAATTGTGATGGAGTGAGTGTGAGATTGTCAGTGTGACGGTGATGGAGTTAGTGTGTGGGAGTCAAGGTGACAGTGTTGCAGTGAGGTTGAGGGTGTCAGTGTGACAATGATGGAGTGAATGTGAGAGGATCAGGGTGACGGTGTTGGAGTGAGTGTGAGGGTGTCAGGGTGACTGTGATGGAATGAGGGTGGGGGGTCTGGGTGATGGTGATGGAGTGAGTATAAGGGGGTAAGTGTGACGGTGATGGAGTGAGGGTGAGGAGGTCAGTTGACAGAAATGGAGTGAGCGTGAGGGGATGAGTGTGATGGTGATGAACTGAGTGTGAGGGGGTCAGTGTGAATTTAATGGAGTGAGTGTGAGGGATTCAGGGTGAGAATGATGGAGTGAGTGCGAGGGGATCAGGGTGACGATGTTGGAGTGAGTTTGAGGGGGTCAGGGTGAGGGTGATGGAGTGAGGGTGAGGGGGTCAGGGTGAGTGTAATAGAGTAAGTGTGAGGGGGTCAGGGTGAGGATGATGGAGTGAGTGTGAGGGGGTCAATGTGAAGGTGATGGAGTGAGTGTGAGGGTGTCATGGTGACGGTGATGGAGTGAGGGTGAGGGCGTCAGTGTCACAGTGAAGGAGTGAGTATTTGGGGGTCTGTTTGACGGTGATGTAGTGAGTGTGAGAGGGTCAGTGTGACGGAGATGAGTAGTGTGAGTGGGTAAGGGTGATGGTGATGGAGTCAGGGTCAGGTGGTCAGTGTGACGGAGATGGAGTGAGTGTGAAAGGGTCAGAATGACGGTGATGGAGTGAGTGTGAGGGGGTCAGTTTGACGGTAATGTAGTGAGTGTGAGGGGGCAGGGTGACAGTGAAGGAGTGAGTGTGTGGGGGTCAGGGTGTCTGTGATGGAATGAGTGTGAGGGGGCCAGGGTGACGGTGATGGAGTGAATGTGAGGGGTTCAGTGAGATGGAGATAGAATGAGTGTGATAGGGTCAGGTTGACCGTGATGATGCGAGTGTGAAGGGATAAGTGTGACGGTAATGGAGTGACTGTGAGGGGATCAGGGTGATATGATGGAATGAGTTTGAGGGGTCAGTGTCACAGTGATGGAGTGAGTGTGAGGGAATCAGGGTGATGGCGGCCGAGTGAGTGTTAGGGATTTAGTGTGACTGTAATCACGTGAGTGTGAGGGGGTCAGGGAAACGGTGATGGAGTGAGTGTGAAGGGGTCACGGTGAGGGTGATGGAGTGATTGTGAGGGGTTCAGTGGTATGGAGATAGAGTGAGTGTGAGAGGGTCAGGGTGACGGTGATGGAGTGAGTGTGAGGGGATCAGGGAGACGGTGACTGAGTGAGTGTGAGGGGGTCAGGGAGACTGTGATGGAGTGATTGTGAGGGGGTCAAGGTGACGGTGATGGAGTGAGATTTTGGGGGACAGTGTGACGATTATGAAGTGAGTATGTGGGAGTCAGGGTGACAGTGGATGGACTGAGTGTGAGGAGGTCAGGGTGACAGTGATGGAGTGAGTATGTGGGAGTCAGGGTGACAGTAATGGAGTGAGTGTGAGGAGGTCAGGTTTACAGTGATGGAAAGATTGTGAGGGGGTCAGTAGGGTGGTGATGGAGTGAGTGTGGGGGTTTGTAGGGTGACGGTAATGGAGTGAGTGCGAGGGTGCCAGGGTGACGGTGATGGTGTGAGTGTGAGAGGGTCAATGTGACAATGATGTAGTGCATCTGAGGGGGTCAGTATGAGGGTAATGGAGTGAGTGTGAGGGGATCAGTGTGAAGCTGACAGAGTGAGTTTCATGGAGTCAGTGTGACGGAGATTGAGTGTGTGTGAGGGGGTCACGGTGACGTGATGGAGTGTTTGTGAGGGGGTCATTTTGATGTTGATGGAGTGAGTGTGACGAAGTCAGGGTGAGGTTGATGGAGTGAGTGTGAGGGGACCAGTGAAACGGTGATGGAGTGAGTGTGAGATTGTCAGTGTGACGGTGATGCAGTTAGTGTGTGGGAGTTAGGGTGACAGTGATGGAGTGAGGGTTAGAGTGTCAGTGTGACAATGATGGAGTGAGTGTGAGGGGGGCAGGGTGATGGTGGCGGAGTGAGTGTGAGGGGGTCAGGGAAACTGTGATGGAATGAGTGTGAGGGGGTCAGTGTGACGGTGATGGAGTGCGTCTGAAGGGGTCTGGGCCGTAGGGATGGAGTGAGTGTAGGGAGATGAGTGTGATGGTGATGGAGTGAGGGTGAGGATGTCAGGGTGACGTCGATGGAGTGAGCGTGAGGGGAACAGTGTGAAGGTGATAGAGCAAGTGTGAGGAGGACAGGGTGACTGTGATTGAGTGAGTGTGAGGGGGTCAGGGAAACTGTGATGGAATGAGTGTGAGGGGGTCAGTGTGACGGTGATGGAGTGCGTCTGAAGGGGTCTGGGCCGTAGGGATGGAGTGAGTGTAGGGAGATGAGTGTGATGGTGATGGAGTGAGGGTGAGGATGTCAGGGTGACGTCGATGGAGTGAGCGTGAGGGGAACAGTGTGAAGGTGATAGAGCAAGTGTGAGGAGGACAGGGTGACTGTGATTGAGTGAGTGTGAGGGGGTCAGTGTGAAGGTGATGGAGTGAGTGTGAGGGGGTCAGGCTGAGGATGATGAAGTGGGTGTGAGGGGGTCAGTGTGAAGGTGATGGAGTGAGTGTGAGGGTGTCATGGTGACGGTGATGGAGTGAGGGTGAGGGCGTCAGGGTGACAGTGAAGGACTGAGTGTTTGGGGGTCAGTTTGACGGTGATGTAGTGAGTGTGAGTGGGTCAGTGTGACGGAGATGGAGTAGTGTGAGTGGATAAGGGTGATGGTGATGGAGTCAGGGTCAGGCGGTCAGTGTGACGGAGATGGAGTGAGTGTGAGGGGATCAGTTGTGTCTGTGATGGAATGAGTGCGAGGGGGCCAGTGTGACGGTGATGGAGTGAGCGTGAGGGGTTCAGAGAGATGGAGATAGAATGCGTGTCATTGGGTCAGGTTGACCGTGATGATGCGAGTGTGAAGGGATATGTGTGACGGCAATGGAGTGACTGTGAGGGGATCAGGGTAATATGATGGAGTGAGTTTGAGGGGTCAGTGTCACAGTGATGGAGTGTGTGTGAGGGAATCAGGGTGATAGCGGCCTAGTGAATGTTAGGGATTTAGTGTGACTGTAATCACGTGAGTGTGAGGGGTCAGGGAAACGGTGATGGAGTGAGTGTGAAGGGGTCACGGTGAGGGTGATGGTGACTGTGAGGTGTTCAGTGAGATGGAGATAGAGTGAGAGTGAGAGGATCAGGGTGACGGTGATGAAGTGAGTATGAGGGGATCAGGGAGACGGTGACTGTGTGAGTGTGAGGGGTTCAGGGAGACTGTGATGGAGTGATTGTGAGGGGGTCAAGGTGACGGTGATGGAGTGAGTTTGGGGGACAGTGTGACGATTATGAAGTGAGTATGTGGGAGTCAGGGTGACAGTGGATGGACTGAGTGTGAGGAGGTCAGGGTGACAGTGATGGAGTGAGTATGTGGGAGTCAGGGTGACAGTGATGGAGTGAGTGTGAGGAGGTCAGGTTGACAGTGATGGAAAGATTGTGAGGGGGTCAGTAGGGTGGTGATGGAGTGCGTGTGGGGGTTGTCAGGGTGACGGTAATGGAGTGAGTGCGAGGTGGTCAGGGTGACAGAGATGGAGGGAGTGTGAGGGTGTCAGGGTGACAGTGATGGAGTGAGTGTGAGGGGGTCATGATGACGGTGATGGAGTGAGTGTGAGGGGGTCAGGGTGATGGTGATGGAGTGAGTGATTGGGGGTCAGTGTGATGGTGATAACGTGAGTGTGAGGGGGTCAGGGTGACAGTGATGGAGTAAGTGTGAAGAGGTCTGATTGATAGTGATGGAGTGATTGTGAAGGGTTCAGTGAGATGGAGATAGAATGAGTTTGAGAGGGTCAGGGTGATTGTAATGATGCGAGTGTGAGGGGATAAGTGTTATGGTAATGGAGTGACTGTGAGGGGATCAGGGTGAATGTGATGTAGTGAGTGTGAGGAGGTCTGGTTGACAGTGATGGAGTGAATATGTGGGAGTCAGGGTGACAGTGATGGAGTGAGTGTGAGGAGGTCAGGTTGACAGTGATGGAAAGATTGTGAGGGGGTCAGTAGGGTGGTGACGGAGTGAGTGTGGGGGTTGTCAGGGTGACGGTAATGGAGTGAGTGCGAAGTGGTCAGGGTGACAGAGATAGAGGGAGTGTGAGGCTGTCAGGGTGACAGTGATGGAGTGACTGTGAGGGGGTTATGATGACGGTGATGGAGTGAGTGATTGGGGGTCAGTGTGATGGTGATAACGTGAGTGTGAGAGGGTCAGGGTGACCGTAATGGTGCGAGTGTGAGGGGATAAGTGTTATGTTAATGGAGTGTCTGTGAGGGGATCAGGGTGAATGTGATGTAGTGAGTGTGAGGGGTCAGTGTCACCGTGATGGAGAGAGTGTGAGGGGATCAGGGTGATGTTGACTGAGTGAGTGTCAGGGGTCAGGGAAGTGGTGATGGAGTGAGTGGGAGGGGGTCAGAAGGCAGTGATGGAGTGAGTGAGGGATTCAGGGTTATGGCGACCGAGTAAGTTTGAGGGGTTCAGTGTGAGTGTAATCACGTGAGTGTGAGGGGGTCCGGGAGATAGTGATGGAGTGAGTGTGTAGGGGTCAGTGTGACTGTGATGGAGTGAGTGTGAGGGGGTCAATGTGACAGTGAAGTAATGCATCTGAGGGTGTCAGTGTGACGCTGATGGAGTGAGTTTAATGGAGTCAGTATGACGGAGATTGAGTAAGTGTGAGGGGGTCAGGGTGACCTTGAAGGAGTGAGTGTGAGGGGGTCAGGGTGAAGGTGATGGAGTGAGCGTGAGATGGTCAAAGTGACGGAGAAGGAGTGAGTGTGTCGGTGTCTAGGTGACGGTGATGGAGTGAGTGTGAGGGGGTCAGTGTGACGGGGATGGAGTAAGAGTGAGGGGGTCAGGGTGACGGTGATGGAGTGAGTGTGAGGGGGTCTGGGTGACGTTATGGAGTGAGTGTGAGGGGGTCAGTGTCACGGTGACGGTGATGGAGTGTGTGTGAGGGGGTCAGGATGAGGGTGATGGAGTGAGTGTGAGAGGGTCAGGATGACGGTGATGGAGTGAGTACGTGGGAGTCAGTGTGACGGTGATGGAGTGAGTGTGAGAGGGTCAATGTGACGCTGACAGACTGAGTTTCATGGAGTCAGTGTAATGGAGATTGAGTGTGTGTGAGGGGGTCACGGTGACGTGATGGAGTGTTTGTGAGGGGGTCATTTTGATGTTGATGGAGTGAGTGTGAAGTGGTCAGGGTGAGGGTGATGGAGTGAGTGTGAGGAGACCAGTGAAACGGTGATGGAGTGAGTGTGAGACTGTCAGTGTCACGGTGATGGAGTTAGTGTGTGGGAGTCAGGGTGACAGTGATGGAGTGAGGGTGAGAGTGTCAGTGTGACAATGATGGAGTGAGTGTGAGGGGGTCAGCTAAACTGTGATGGAATGAGTGTGAGGGGGTCAGTGTGACGGTGATGGAGTGAGTGTGAAGGGGTCAGGGCGGTGGGGATGGAGTGAGTGTGGGGAGATGAGTGTGACGGTGATGGAGTGAGGGTGAGGATGACAGGGTGACGGCGATGGAGTGAGCGTCAGGGGATCAGTGCGATGGTGATAGAGCGAGTGTGAATAGGACAGGGTGACTGTGATCGAGTGAGTGTGAGGGGGTCAGTGTGAAGGTGATGGAGTGAGTGTGAGGGGGTGAGGCTGAGGATAATGGAGTGAGTGTGAGGGGGTCAGTGTGAAGGTGATGGAGTGAGTGTGAGGGGGTCAGGCTGAGGATGATGAAGTGGGTGTGAGGGGGTCAGTGTGAAGGTGATGGAGTGAGTGTGAGGGTGTCATGGTGACGGTGATGGAGTGAGGGTGAGGGCGTCAGGGTGACAGTGAAGGACTGAGTGTTTGGGGGTCAGTTTGACGGTGATGTAGTGAGTGTGAGTGGGTCAGTGTGACGGAGATGGAGTAGTGTGAGTGGGTAAGGGTGATGGTGATGGAGTCAGGGTCAGGCGGTCAGTGTGACGGTGATGGAGTGAGTGTGAGGGGATCAGTTGTGTCTGTGATGGAATGAGTGTGAGGGGGCCAGTGTGACGGTGATGGAGTGAGTGTGAGGGGTTCAGAGAGATGGAGATAGAATGCGTGTCATTGGATCAGGTTGACCGTGATGATGCGAGTGTGAAGGGATATGTGTGACGGTAATGGAGTGACTGTGAGGGGATCAGGGTAATATGATGGAGTAAGATTGAGGGGTCAGTGTCACAGTGATGGAGTGTGTGTGAGGGAATCAGGGTGATGGCGGCCGAGTGAGTGTTAGGGATTTAGTGTGACTGTAATCACGTGAGTGTCAGGGGTCAGGGAAACGGTGATGGAGTGAGTGTGAAGGGGTCACGGTGAGGGTGATGGTGATTGTGAGGTGTTCAGTGAGATGGAGATAGAGTGAGAGTGAGAGGGTCAGGGTGACGGTGATGAAGTGAGTATGAGGGGATCAGGGAGACGGTGACTGTGTGAGTGTGAGGGGGTCAGGGAGAATGTGATGGAGTGATTGTGAGGGGGTCAAGGTGACGGTGATGGAGTGAGAGTTTGGGGGACAGTGTGACGATTATGAAGTGAGTATGTGGGAGTCAGGGTGACAGTGGATGGACTGAATGTGAGGAGGTCAGCGTGACAGTGATGGAGTGAGTATGTGGGAGTCAGGGTGACAGTGATGGAGTGAGTGTGAGGAGGTCAGGTTGACAGTGATGGAAAGATTGTGAGGGGGTCAGTAGGGTGGTGATGGAGTGAGTGTGGGGGTTGTCAGGGTGACAGTAATGGAGTGAGTGCGAGGTGGTCAGGGTGACAGAGATGGAGGGAGTGTGATGGTGTCAGGGTGACAGTGATGGAGTGAATGTGAGGGGGTCATGATGACGGTGATAGAGTGAGTGTGAGGGGGTCAGGGTGACGGTGATGGAGTGAGTGATTGGGGGTCAGTGTGATGGTGATAACGTGAGTGTGACGGGGTCAGGGTGACAGTGATGGAGTAAGTGTGAAGAGGTCTGATTGAGAGTGATGGAGTGATTGTGAAGGGTTCAGTGAGATGGAGATAGAATGAGTTTGAGAGGGTCAGGGTGACCGTAATGATGCGAGTGTGAGGGGATAAGTGTTATGATAATGGAGTGACTGTGAGGGTATCAGGGTGAATGTGATGTAGTGAGTGTGAGGTGGTCTGGTTGACAGTGATGGAGTGAATATGTGGGAGTCAGGGTGACAGTGATGGAGTGAGTGTGAGGAGGTCAGGTTGACAGTGATGTAAAGATTGTGAGGGGGTCAGTAGGGTGGTGACGGAGTGAGTGTGGGGGTTGTCAGGGGGACGGTAATGGAGTGAGTGCGAAGTGGTCAGGGTGACAGAGATAGAGGGAGTGTGAGGCTGTCAGGGTGACAGTGATGGAGTGACTGTGAGGGGGTCATGATGACGGTGATGGAGTGAGTGATTGGGGGTCAGTGTGATGGTGATAACGTGAGTGTGAGGGGGTCAGGGTGACGGTGAAGGAGTAAGTGTGAAGAGGTCTGATTGAGAGTGATGGAGTGATTGTGAAGGGTTCAGTGAGATGGAGATAGAATGAGTGTGAGAGGGTCAGGGTGACCGTAATGATGCGAGTGTGAGGGGATAAGTGTTATGTTAATGGAGTGACTGTGAGGGGATCAGGGTGAATGTGATGTAGTGAGTGTGAGGGGTCAGTGTCACCGTGATGGAGAGAGTGTGAGGGACCCAGGGTGATGTTGACTGAGTGAGTGTCAGGGAAGTGGTGATGGAGTGAGTGGGAGGGGGTCAGAAGGCAGTGATGGAGTGAGTGAGGGATTCAGGGTTATGGCGACCGAGTAAGTTTGAGGGGTTCAGTGTGAGTGTAATCACGTGAGTGTGAGGGGGTCCGGGAGATAGTGATGGAGTGAGTGTGTAGGGGTCAGTGTGACGGTGATGGAGTGAGTGTGAGGGGGTCAATGTGACAGTGAAGTAATGCATCTGAGGGTGTCAGTGTGACGCTGATGGAGTGAGTTTAATGGAGTCAGTATGACGGAGATTGAGTAAGTGTGAGGGGGTCAGGGTGACCTTGAAGGAGTGAGTGTGAGGGGGTCAGGGTGAAGGTGTTGGAGTGAGCATGAGATGGTCAAAGTGACGGAGAAGGAGTGAGTGCGTCGGTGCCTAGGTGACGGTGATGGAGTGAGTGTGAGGGGGTCAGTGTGACGGGGATGGAGTAAGCGTGAGGGGGTCAGGGTGACGGTGATGGAGTGAGTGTGAGGGGGTCTGGGTGACGTTATCTAGTGAGTGTGAGGGGGTCAGTGTCACGGTGACGGTGATGGAGTGAGTGTGAGGGGGTCAGGGTGAGGGTGATGGAGTGAGTGTGAGAGGGTCAGGATGACGGTGATGGAGTGAGTACGTGGGAGTCAGTGTGACGTTGATGGAGTGAGTGTGAGAGGGTCAATGTGACGCTGACAGAGTGAGTTTCATGGAGTCAGTGCGACGGACATTGAGTGTGTGTGAGGGGGTCACGGTGACGTGATGGAGTGTTTGTGAGGGGGTCATTTTGATGTTGATGGAGTGAGTGTGAAGCGGTCAGGGTGAGGGTGATGGAGTGAGTGTGAGGGGACCAGTGAAACGGTGATGGAGTGAGTGTGAGATTGTCAGTGTGACGGTGATGGAGTTAGTGTGTGGGAGTCAGGGTGACAGTGATGGAGTGAGGGTGAGAGTGTCAGTGTGACAATGATGGAGTGAGTGTGAGGGGGTCAGCTAAACTGTGATGGAATGAGTGTGAGGGGGTCAGTGTGACGGTGATGGAGTGAGTGTGAAGGGGTCAGGGCGGTGGGGATGGAGTGAGTGTGGGAGATGAGTGTGACGGTGATGGAGTGAGGGTGAGGATGTCAGGGTGACGGCGATGGAGTGAGCGTCAGGGGATCAGTGTGATGGTGATAGAGCGAGTGTGAATAGGACAGGGTGACTGTGATCGAGTGAGTGTGAGGGGGTCAGTGTGAAGGTGATGGAGTGAGTGTGAGGGGGTCAGGCTGAGGATGATGGAGTGAGTGTGAGGGTGTCAGGGTGACGGTGATGGTGTGAGTATGAAGGGGTCAGGGTGACGGTGATGGAGTTAGTGTGTGGGAGTCAGGGTGACCGTGATGGAGTGAGTGTGCGGGGGTCAGGGCAGTGGGAAAGGCGTGAATGCGGGGGATGAGTGTGATGGAGTGAGGGTGAGGGGATGAGTTTGACGGTGATGGAGCGAGTGTGAGGGGGTCCGGGGGTTGGTGATGGAGTGAGTGTGAGAGCGTCAGGGTGATTGTGATGGAATGAGTGTGAGGGGGTCAGGGCGGTGGGGATCGAGTGTGATGGTGATGGAGTGAGGGTGAGGAGGACGGGGTGACAGTGATGGAGTGAGCGTGAGGGGATGAGTGTGACAGTGATGGAGTGAGTGTGAGGGGATGAGTGTGACTGTGATGGAGTGAGTGTGAGGGGGACGGTGTGACGGTGATGGAGTGAGTGTGAGGGGGAAAGGTTGTGGATGATGGAGTGAATGTGAGGGGATCAGTGTGATGGTGATGGAGTGAGGTTGAGGGTATCAGTGTGACGCTGACGGAGTGAGTTTAATGGCGTCAGTGTGACGGAGATGGAGTGAATGTGAAAGTGTCAGGGTGAAGTTGAAGGAGTGAGTGTGAGGGGGCCAGGGTGACGGTGATGGAGTGGGTGTAAGGGGGTCAAAGTGAATGAGAAGGCGTGAGTGTGTTAGGGTCAGGGTGACGGTGATGGAGTGAGTGTGAGGGGGTCAGTGTGACGGAGATGGAGTGAGTGTGAGAATGTCAGGATGACGGTGATGGAGTGAGTGTGAGTATGTCAGGGTGATGGTGATGGAGGGAGTGTGAGGGGGTCAGTTTGACAGTGATGGAGTGAGTGTGAGGGTGTCAGTGTGACGCTGACGGAGTGAGTTTAATGGGGTCAGTGTGTCGGAGATGGAGTGAGTGTGAGGGGGTCAGGGTGACGGTGATAGAGTCAGTGTGTGGGGGTCAGTGTGACGGAGATAGAATGAGTGTGAGAGGGTCGGTTTGACAGTGATGGAGTGAGTGTTTGGGGGTCAGGGTGACGGTGATGGAGTGAGTGTGAGGGGGTCACAGTGGGGTGATGGAGTGAGTGTGTGTGGGTCAGGGTGAGGGTGATGGAGTGAGTGTGTGGGAGTCAGTGTGACGGTGATGGAGTGAATGTGAGGGGGTCAATTTGCCAGTGATGCAATGCATCTGAGGTGGTCAGTGTGACGGTGATGGAATGAGTGCGTGGGTGTCAGTTTGACACTGATGGAGTGAGTTTCATGCAGTCAGTGTGACAGAGATTGAGTGAGTGTGAGGGGGTCAGGGTGACAGTGAAGGAGTGAGTGTATCGGGATCTGCGTGACGGGGATGGAATGAGTGTGAGTGGGTCAGTGTGACAGTGATGGAGTGAGTGTGAGGTGGTCAGTGAGACGGGGATGGAGTTAGTGTGAGGTGGCCAGGGTGATGATGATGGAGTGAGTGTTTGAGGGTCAGGGTGACGGTGAAGGAGTGAGTGTGAGGGGATTTTTGTGACGGTAATGGAGTGAGTGTGAGATTGTCAGTCTGACAGTGATGGAGTTAGAGTGTAGGAGTCAGGGTGACAGTGATGGAGTGAGGGTGAGGGTGTCAGTGTGACAATGATGGAGTGAGTGTGAGGGGGTTAGGGTGACGGTGATGGTGTGAGTGTGAGGGGGTCAGGGTGACGGTGATGGAGTGAGTGTGTGGGAGTCAGGGTGACAGTGATGGAGTGAGTGTGCGGGGGTCAGCGTGACTGTGATGGAATGTGTGTGAAAGGCCAGGGTGGTGGGGAAGGAGTGAGTGTGGGGGGATGAGTGTGATGGTGATGGAGTGAGGGTGAGGAGGTCGAGGTGACAGTGATGGAGTGAGCGTGAGGGAATGAGTGTGACGGTGATCGAGTGAGTGTGAGGGGGACAGGTTGTGGATGATGGAGTGAATGTGAGGGGATCAGTGTGACTGTGATGGAGTGAGGTTGAAGGGATTAGTGTGAGGCTGATGGAGTTTACTGGAGTCAGTGTGACGGAGATGGAGTGAGTGTGAAAGTGTCAGGGTGAAGTTGAAGGAGTGAGTGTGAGGGGGTCAGGGTGACGGTGATGAAGTGGGTGTGAGGGGTCAAAGTGACGGAGAAGGAGTGAGTGTGTTGGGGTCAGGGTGACTGGGATGGAATGTGTGTGAGGGGGTCAGGGCGGTGGGGAAGGAGTGAGTGTGAGGGAGGAGTGTGATGGTGATGGAGTGAGTGTGAGGGGGTCAGGGTGAGGGTGATGGAGTGAGTGGGTGGGAGTCAGTGTGTCGGTGATGGAGTGAATGTGAGGGGGTCAATTTGACAGTGATGCAGTGCATCTGAGGGGGTCAGTGTGAGGGTGATGGAGTGAGTGTGTGGGTGTCAGTGTGACACGGATGGAGTGAGTTTCATGGGGTCAGTGTGACAGAGATTGAGTGAGTGTGAGGGGGTCAGGGTGATAGTGATTGAGTGAGTGTGAGGGGGTCAGGATGATGTTGTTGGAGCGAGTGTGATGGAGTCAGGGTGATGGTGATGGGGTGAGTGTAAGGTGGTCAATGAGACGGGGATGGAGTGAGTGTGAGGCGATCAATGAGACGGGGATGGAGTGAGTGTGAGGAGTCAGGGTGATGGTGATGGAGTGAGTGTTTGGGGGTCGGTGTGACGGTATGAAGTGAGTGCGAGGGGGTCAGGGTGACGGTGATGTAGTGAGTGTGAAGGGATCAGGGTGAGAGTGATGGAGGGTTTGTGAGGGGTTCAATGAGATGGTGATAGAGTGAGTATGAGAGTGTCAAGGTGACAGTGATGGAGTGAGTGTGAGGGGATCAGAATGAATGTAATGGAGTGAGTGTGTGGAGGTCAGTCTCACGGTGATAGAGTGAGTGTGAGGGAATCAGGATGACGGTGACTGAGTGAGTGTGAGGGGGTCAGGGAGACTGTGATGGAGTGATTGTGAGGTCGTCAAGATGACGGTGATGTAGTGAGTGTTTGGGAGTTAGCGTGACAGTGATGGAGTGAGTGTGAGGAGGTCAGGCTGACAGTGATGGAAAGAGTGTGAGCGGGTCAGGAGGGTGGTGATGGAGTGAGTGAGGGGTTGTCAGGGTGACGGTAATGGAGTGAGTGTGAGGAGGTCAGGGTGACAGTGAAAGAGTGAGTGCGAGGCGGTCAGGGTATCGGTAATGGAGTGAGTGTTTGGGGGTCAGTGTGATGGTGATAAAGTGAGTGTGAGTTGGTCAGGGTGACGGTGATGAAGTGAGTGTGAAGGGGTCAGGGTGAGGGTTATGGAGTGATTGAGAAGGGTTCAGTGAGATGGAGATAGAATGAGTGTGAGAGGGTCAGGGTGACCGTGATGATGCGAGTATGAGTGGTTAAGTGTGACGGTAATGGAGTGAGGGGTTCCGGGTGAATGTGATGGAGTGTGTATGACGGGTCAGTGTCACAGTGATGGAGAGAGTGTGAAGGAATCAGGGTGATGGTGACCGAGTGAGTGTGAATGGGTCAGGGAGACAGTGATGGAATGAATGGGAGGGATTCAGGGTGACGGCGACCGAGTGAGTGTGTTGGGTTCAGTGTGACTGTAATCACGTTAGTGTGAGGTGGTCAGGGAGACAGTGATGGAGTGAGTGTGACATTGTCTGGGTGAGGGTGATGGACTGAGTGTGTGGGGGTTAGTATGACAGTGATGTAGTGCATCTGCGGGGGTCAGTGTGAGGGTAATGGAGTGTGTGTGAGGGTGTCAGTGTGACGCTGATGGAGTGAGTTTAATGGAGTAAGTGTGACGGAGATGGAGTGAGTGTGAAAGTGTCAGGGTGAAGTTGAATGAGTGACTGTGAGGGGGTCAGGGTGACGGTGATGGAGTGGGTGTGAGGGGGTCAAAGTGATGGAGAAGGAGTGAGTGTGTTGGGGTCAGGGTGACGGTGATGGAATGAGTGTGAGCTGGTCAGGGTGACTGAAATGGAGTGAGTGTGAGGGGGACAGTGTGACAGATATGGAGTGAGTGTGAGAATGTCAGGAGGATGGTAATGGAGTGAGTGAGAGGATGTCAGTTTGACAGTGATGGAGTGAGTGTGAGGTGGTCAGTTTGACGGTGATGGAGTTAGTGTGAGGGGGCCAGTTTGAGGAGAATAGAGTGAGTAGAGGGGGTCAGTTTGACGCTGATGGAGTGCGTTTAATAGGGTCAGTGTGTCCGAGATGGAGAGAGTGTGTGGGGGTCAGGGTGACGGTGATGGAGTCAGTGTGTGGGGGTCAGTGTGACGGAGATGGAGTGAGTGCGAGAGGATCAGAATGACGGTGATGGAGGGCCTGTGAGAGGATCAGTTTGACGGTGATGGAGTGAGTGTGAGGGGGTCAGTTTGACGGTGAAGAGGTCAGTGTGAGGGGAGTAGTGTGACGGTAATAGAGTGAGAGTGAGGGAGTCAGGGTGACGGTGATGGAGTGAGTGTGAGGGGTTCACGGTGAGGGTGATGGAGTGAGTGTGTGTGGGTCAGTGTGATGGTGATGGAGTGAGTGGGAGAGGGTCAATTTGACAGTGATGCAGTGCATCTGAGGGGGTCAGTGTGAGGGTGATGGAGTGAGTGTGAGGGTGTCAGTGTAACGCTGATGGAGTGAGTTTCATGGAGTTAGTGTGACGAAGATTGAGTGAGTATGAGGGTGTCAGGGTAATGGTGAAGAAGTGAGTGTGTCGGTATCTGGGTGACGGGGATGGAATGAGTGTGAGCGGGTCAGGGTAACAGTGATGGAGTGAGTGTGAGGGGATAAGTGTGACGGTAAAGGCTTCACTGTGAGGGTATCAGGGTGAATGTGATGGAGTGAGTGTGAGGGGGTCAGTGTGATGGTGATGGAGTGAGTGTGAGGGAATCAGGGTGACGGTGACTGAGTGTGTGTGAGGGGGTCAGGGAGACTGTGATGGTGTGATTGTGAGGGCGTCAAGATGACGGTGATGGAGTGAATGTTTAGGGGACAGTGTGACGGTAATGAAGTGATTATGTGGGAGTCAGGGTGACAGTGATGGAGTGAGTGTGAAGAGGTCAGGGTGACAGTGATGGAAAGATTGTGAGGGGGTCAGGAGTGTGGTGATGGAGTGCGTGTGGGGGTTGTCAGGGTGATGGTAATGGAGTGAATGTGAGGAGGTCAGGGTGACGGTGATGGAGTGAGGATGTGGGAGTCAGGGTGATGGTGATGGAGTGTGTGGGGGTCAGGGTGACGGCGATGGAGTGAGTTTGAGGGGATCAGGGTGACGGCGAAGGTGTGAGTGTGAGGGGGTCAGTGTGACAGTGATGGAGTGAGTGTGAGAGGGTCAGGGAGATGGTGATGGAAAGATTGTGAGTGGGTCAGGCGGGTGGTGATAGAGTGAGTGTGGCGGTTGTTAGAGTGGCGGAAATGGAGTGAGTGTGAGGAGGTCAGGGAGACAGAGATGGAGTGAGTGTGAGGAAGTCAGGTTGACAGTGATGGAAAGATTGTGAGGGGTCAGGAGGGTGGTGATGGAGTGCTTGTGGGGTTTGTCAGGGTGATGGTAATGGAGTGAGTATGAGGGGATGAGTGTGACGGTGATGGAGTGAGTGTGAGGGGGTCAGTGTGACGTTGAATGAGTGAGTGTGAGGGGGTCAGGGTAATGGTGATAGAGTGAGTGTGAGGGGGTCTAGATGACGGTGATAAAGTGTGAGACGGTCATGGTGATGGAGCGAGTGTGAGGAGGTCAGGGTGACAGTGATGGAGTGAGTGTAAGTGTGTCAGGGTGACGGTGATGGAGTGAGTGTGAGGAGGTCAGAGTGATTGAGATGGAGTGTGTGAGTGGGTCAGGATAACGGTGACAGAGTGAGTGTGTGGAGGTCAGGGTGACAGTGATGGAAAGATTGTGAGGGGGTCAGGAGGGTGGTGATGGAGTGAGTGCTGGGATTGTCAGGGTGACGGGAATGCAGTGAGTGTGATGGGAACACTGTGACGGTTATGGAGTGAGTGTGAACGTGTCAGTGTGACTGTGATGGTGTGAGAGTGAGTGTTTCAGGGTGACGGTGATGGAGTGAGTGTTAGGGGATCAGGGTGACGGTGGAGGAGTGAGTGTGAGGGGGTCCATGTGACAGTGATGGAGTGAGTGTGAGTGGTCAGTGTGACAGTGATGGAGTAAATGTGAGGGGGTCAGGGTGACATTGATGGAGTGAGTCTGAGAGGGTCATGGTGACGATGATGGAGTGAGTCTGAGGGGTTTAGGCTGATGTTGATGGAGTGGGTGTGAAGGGGTCAGGCTGACTGTGATGGAATGAGTGTAAGGGTATCAGTGTGACAGTGATGGAGTGTGTGTGAGAGGGTCAGGGAGACGGTGATAAAGTGAGTATTAGGGGGTCAGGGTGACGGTGATGGAGTGAGTATAAGGGGTTCAGGATGACTGTGATGGAGTGATGTGTGAGGGGGTCAGGGTGATATTGATGGAATTAGTGTGAGGGGGTCAGGATGACAGTGATAGAGTGGGTGTGAGGGGGTCATTGGGATGGTGATGAAGTGTGTGTGAGGGGATCAGTGTGATAGTCCTGGAGTGAGTGTGAGGGAATCACTGTGACGGTGATGGAGAAAGTGTGAAGGGGTCAGTGTGACTGTGATCGCGTGAGTGTGAGGGGATCAGGATGATGGTGATGGAGTGAGTGTAAGGGTATCAGTGTGATGATGATGGAGTGAGTGTGAGGGGGTCACGGTGACGGTAATGGAGCGAGTGAGAATTGGTCAGGGTGAGGGTGATGGAGTGAGTGTGTTGTCAGGGTGACAATGATGGAGTGAGTGTGAGGGGGTCAGGGTGGTGGTGATGGAGTGAGAGTGAGGGGGTCAAGATGACGGTGATGGAGTGAGTTTGAGGAGGTCAGGGTGACAGTGATGGAGTGAGTGTCAGTGTGTCAGGGTGACTGTGATGGAGTGAGTGTGAGGAGGTCAGGGTGACAGTGATGGAAAGATTGTGAGGGGGTCAGGAGGGTAGTGATGGAGTGAGTGTTGGGATTGTCAGGGTGACGGGAATCGAGTGAGTGTGATGGGAACACTGTGACGGTGATGGAGTGAGTGTGAACGTGTCAGTGTGACTGATGGTGTGAGAGTGAGTGTTTCAGGGTGACGGAGATGGAGTGAGTCTGAGGGGATCAGGGTGACGGTGATGGAGTGAGGGTGAGGGAGTCAGCATGACGATGATGCAGTGAGTGTGAAGAGGTCAGGGTTACAGTGATGGAGTGAGTGTGAGGCGGTCAGGGTGACGATGATGGAGTGAGTGTGAGGGGTTCAGATTGACAGTGAGGAAGTCAGTTTGAGCCGTCAGGGTGAGGGTCATGAAGTGAGTATGACGGGGTCAGGGCGACGCTGATGGAGTGAGTGTTCGGGTGTCAGGGTGACGGTGATGGAATGAGTTCAGTGGGTCCGTTTGTTGGTTGTGGAGTGAGTGTGAGGGGGTTAGGGTGATGGTGATGGAGTGAGTGTGAGGGGGTTAGGGTGATGGTGATGGAGTGAGTGAGTGTGAGGCGGTCAATGTGACTGTGATGGAGTGAGTGTGAGAGGTTCAGAATGATGGTGATGGAGTGAGTGTGATGGGGTCTGGGCGATGGGGATGGAGTCAGTATGTGAATATCAGGTTGACGGTGTTGGAGTGAGTATGAGGGGTTCTGGGTGAGGGTGATGGAGTGAGTGTGAGGGGGTTAGGGTGTGGGAGATTGAGTCAGTAATAGGGGGTCAGGGTGACACTGATGGAGTGAGCGTGAGGGGGTCAGGGTGACAGTGATGGAGTGAGTGTGACGGGATCTCGGAGATGGGGATGGAGTCAGTCTGAGGGGGTCAGGTTGACGTTGATGGATGAGCGTGAGGAGGTCAGGGTGACGGTGGTGGAGTGAGTGTGAGGGGGTCAGTGTGATGATGGAGTGAGTGTGAGGGGATCATGGTGACTGTGGTGGAGTGAGTATGAGGTGGCCAGGGTGAAGGTGAGGGAGTAAGTGCGAGTTGGCAAGGGTGAGGGTATTGGATCGAGTGTGTGGCGGTCAGGGTGACAGTGATGGAGCATGTGAGAGGGGGTCAGGGCGACGGTGATAGAGAGAGTATGAGGGGGTCAGATTAACCAGTTTGGAATGATAGTGAGGGGCTCAGGATTGCAGTGATGGAGTGAGTGTGAGTGGGTCGGGATGACAGTGATGGAGTGAATGTGAGAGGGTCAGGGTGACGGTGATGGAGTGAGTGTGAAACGGTCAGGGTGAGGGTGATGGAGTGAGTGTGAGGGAATCAGGGTGACAGTGCGAAAGTCAGTTTGAGTGGTCAGA